>NC_056732.1:1390637314-1390677314 GCF_019279795.1 Protopterus annectens
AGTGAGCCAGAGCCTGCAGAGGAAAGAATGCAATGATTAGATGATGTGAGGCAGGGTGGCTAGGGGAGGGGAGGGAAAGGGGAGGTAAAAAGGAGGGTTGCTAGTCGGGATTGGTACATGGGCATAACTAGAAACTTTTTAAGTTTGTTTTTATATAGTCTTGAAGTGATTGCAAGAAGATAATGTGGTTATAGAGGGGGGAGATTGTTCCATAATCTGGATATGATGCAGGAAAATAGTGCTTCTCCTGCTGAGTTCTTGGGTTTGGTCACTAGAAGTAGATGTTTGCTGCTGGAGCATTATTTTCTAGTGGAGCAATAGGGCTGGAGAAGGTTTTGAAGGGATGGGACTTTAAGAGGATGGTTTATTAACTTGTGGGTGAGAGAGAGTTGAGTCAGTTGAAGAAGTTGAGTGAGTTCAAGCCAGGCAAGTTCTCTAAGTGAGATACAGTGGTGGCTGCGATAAGATGCACCAGTGGCAAACAGTAATTTTATTGTAGCAAGCCTCGAGCCTGTTTAGGTCTGTTTGTCTAAGGTAGGTAAATATAGGAGAAGTGTAGAGTAAAGTGGAGATTAGGTGGGAATTGGCAGCAGAAATTCTGGCTGTCTTGGTGAGAAATTGTTTCTGTGCAATGCACCTAGTTTTTTGTGAACCTTTTTTATGGTACGAGAAATCTGAGTGTCAAATCTGACATTGTTATCAATCTCAACACCAAGTAGTTTAGTGTGTTCTGTTGGGGAGATGATGGTGTTGTCTTTGGCTAGAATATTAAAGTGGGGGATAATTGGGTTAGATTTAGTGGGTTGGCAGATAAGGAGTTTAGTCTTGCTCTGCTTGAGTAATAACTGGACATTAGATAGCCAGCTTTCTACAGATGAAAAGGCTTCCTGTGTGATCTTGTGATGTTCAGGTATGGTTGGGGCTGAACAGATGAGGGTGGAGTCATCTGCATACTTTATAAGAGAAGCATGCTTGGTGGCTGTGAATAGATCATTGGTGAAGAGTGAGAATAGTAGGGGACCATGAATGGAGCCTTGGGGAACAGAGTGTTACAGGAAATTGAGGAGATAGGTCATTATGCCAGACAACTGATTGTTGGCGGCCAGTTAGATAGCTGTGAAACCAATCAGTAGCTGATTGGGAAAAGGATAGGTTAGTGAGAACACAGATTAGTAGTTTTTGTGAGACAGTGTCAAAAACCTTGGATAGATCCGGAAGTATAGCATAGGAGATGCACATGATGATGAAGGATAGCATTAGTGAAAGAGAGCAAGGCGGTAGTAGTGCTGTGGTATGGCCTGAGGCCATGCTGGGTGCTGGAGAGGAGATTGTTAGCTAAGGGGTAGTCTAAGACTTGAGAATGGATGCATTTCTCAAGTATCTTGGAAAGTGGAGAAAGGATGGCTATGGGGCGGTAATTGGAAAGTCCAGTGGAGGACCCACCTTTATGGAGGGCAATGATATGGGATATTTCCCACAGTCTGGCGACATAGCTTTCTGATAAGGACTGATTAATAAAGATAGAGACTGGATATGCTAGGGCTTTTGCTGCTATTCTTATGTATTCAGAGGGGAGATTGTCAGCTGCAAGTTTTGTAGGCTTACGTTTCAATAGAAGTTTGTTTATATAGGAGGCAGGTACTGATGAAAAAGAAAAGACTGTGGGCAGAGTATTTGGTTTTGATGTAGGGAGGGTGGTAGAGGGTTGTATTGTTTAGACAAAGACAGAATGGTGTCAGTAAAGTGTTTACTGAATGAGTCGGCAATACTGTTGGAGGAAGGGGGAGTGGTGGGGGGGGGATGCCTACTTTACCTGGATGGAGAATGGAGTTTATTGTGGAACAGAAGTGCTTAGGATTTTGATGGGAGGAGTTTAGGACAGACTGATAATATTGGGTTTTATCTTTTATTTTCTTTTTGACCTTGTTGTGCAGCTCTAGGAATTACTGTCTAGAGGAGGGGGGTTTTGTTAGGCGCCTGTGCTCCCAGGCCTTATCTCTGATTTTCATTAATGCCCTGGTGCTTTTTTTAGCCAAGGGGAGTACTGTGTTTTGACTCTGGCATTTCTTATGGGGGCATGTGTGTTTAGGATGTTTAGAAAGGTGCTGCTGAAGAAGTGGAAGGCTTCATCCAGACTGACGTACTATAGTGGTGTCCAATCACATTTTTGAAGGGATGAGATAAAGGAGAGAGGGTTAAAATTTACCCTATTTCAGATTTGTCTATAGATGATGGGTTTAGCACAATTTAAATGGTATCTCATAAGGAATGTTGGAGTGTGGTCACTGAGGCTGGCTGGTAGACAGCCAGCTAAGTATGAGTGAGGGTCTTTATTGACTAATATCCAGTCGAGAGTAGTATGTTTATTTATTATTTATTTTACATTTGTTGACCGGGCTAGTCTAACTGGATACATGTCCATTTTCAGTAGAGGCCCGGGGAGATAAGCTTCAAGATAGAACAATGAAATTAACAAGATAACAAATAAGGAAACATTAAACAAAAAATCATATTTACAATGCATATTACAGGTTATCACAGTAAATTCAGCAGTGCAGAATACAGGCATAACATAGCATGCTAGTACAATCAAGATGTTCTAGAGGGAAATAGTATTATGGTTAATAAGGAAGGAATTACAGTTAATGAGTAGAAGGGGTAGGAAGAGTAAAGTATTAAGAGATACATAACTAGTCAGGCTTAGTACAGGGGCATAACCACTGTGTTCTGAGGAACACTTTCAATTTGTTTTTGAAGCAGGATACTGAGGGAAGTGAGGAGAGTTCACTGGGGAGGAGATTCCAGGCTTTTCCAACAATATTAGAAAAGATGGAGTCACCAGCCTTGTTGTTTGGTATAGTGGTATGTACTGGAAGTCTCTGAGAAGACCTTAAGGATTTCAGGTTTTTATAGGGAGTGATGAGTGTGGATAGAATAGGAGTTTTGGAAGGTTTGTAAAAAGTGTTGTGGGCTATAGATAATTGATGGATTTTAATCAGATTTTGTAGTTCAAGCCATCCTAGCTGCTTTAAATTAGTGCAATGGTGGGTTCTAAATGGGTTGCCTATAGCAAATTTGGCAATGTTATTGTAAGACATTTCCAATTTGCTAAAAGTTTTTATTTATCCGGGTAGGTGATAGTTGGGAGAACCATGAAAGTTTAGGTGGTGGGCTGGGTGATTGTTGCTACAAGATAGCCAGTTGATATTAAAATCAACTAGGATTATGGTTTCCTGGGGTATGGATTGGTTAACCCAGTTCAGGAGGTTTTCCAGGGGTGGGATGTTTTGACCAGTTGGGAAGTAGCATCTTGTGATGTTGATTGTTTTATTTGGGTTTAGTTTGAGGATGGCATATATGATTTCTTCATTTCCAATATGGGGGCAGATGTGTTTAGGATATGGATGTTGCAGTGGTGTTTAAACATTAGAGCCACACTACCCCCTTTTTAGACAGTCTGTTTACTCGATGAATGTTATAACCTGTTGGGAGTATTTCCTCACTTTTGATGTGAGGTTTGGGACAGGTTTTGGTCAGGATGAGAATATCAGGAGAGTATAAAGCTATGTTGGTGTTTAGGTCATGGGTTTTATTAGTTATACTTCTGATATTGGGATAGATTTATCACTCAGAGACTCCCTATGCTGTGGAATAAAATCCCGGTCCATGTGAGGCAGAGCACCTCGCTGGCTCTGTTCAAGAGAAATCTTGACCTGTGGATGGGAGATCGTAGGTTTACCCCGGGTATCATCTCTGTGTCACTGCTGGACAGAGGCACAACAAACTAATGGGTACAGTATTTTTTCATATAAGGGGTGGCGTAAGCCAAAAAACTTTGGGATAGGCTTATAAATGCCTTAGGGCAGATAGCCTAGTATAAACCTATGAACCTATGAGGCTATGAACCTATATTTAGACACATAAACAGGAGGTCAGATGGCTTTCTGCTGGATGTTAGTTGTGAGAAGGAGCAGCTATTAAGCAGATTTTTAGGTGAGGAGTTGGTAATGGTAGGACCAGAGCTAGGATGGATATCACCACTGAGGGCTAATTTAGATATGGCAGTAAACATACGTTTTATAAATTTGGTAATTAACCTGTCATATTTTAGGGATATGTTTGTTTGAATGTAACAGGTGACTGGTAGTACGGTGGGTGTATAGGGATGGAGATTGTGATGGTATGACAAGTGTAATTAGTAGGTGGACGATGGATAGAAGTGAGAGTAAGGGTGCAGTGATAGTGGTAGGGTGTGTCTATTATGGAGTCCTGGTAGGATGTAAGGTGTGCATGAAGCATGCAGGTAAGGAGTCTAACCATATTAGGCAGTAGCATGACTGTGTCAGGTGAGCAGTTAGATTGGAAGTGGGTGGAGTACTGTGGGCGGTAGAGGAGATAGGTCACTAGTATAGTTCTGATTGGTTGCTGGTTATTGGGAGGGGATAGTGCCTAGAATAAATCTAGATGTAGTGGGGGCAGGTTATATCTGGATTTACCTTGTTTTTCATTACATGGCACAGGTGTGCTTATCACATTGCATTTGAATTATGTTGATATTTGCTATTTATTTATTTATTTTATTTATATTATCTATATTTTGTTTACCTAGGTAGTGCATTAATCAACACTGACCCTTTTCAGGTTCTGCCTGGGTGAAATACAAAAACATTTCAGAAGCAAAATATACAGAAATGTAAGCAATAGGAGATTATTAACATCACTATTTTTACAAGTAATTTCCATTTATTAACAGTGTGATATGTGGACTAAGAACATTTATTTTTTGCTTCTTACCCTCCATATCTCCAGCTTCCCATCTGATTTCACAGAATAAAATGCAGAATTCTGCTTACAGAAGAAATCATAAGTGCGTGGAGATAAGCTAAAATTGAATAGTTTTTGGAATCTAGTGAGTAGCAAGTCTGTTCTTCTATTAGAGTATTTTATGATTTCAGAACAGGTGTCATGAGCCAAGTGACGTGACATCAAAATAATACGAGGACAACCAGCTCCATAAGTGTAGAAGCATAAAGCCTTGAATGTAACTCAGATGACCTGGATTCACCTAGGTAGTCCTGGCTGTAACTCTGATGGCCTAGATTCACCCAGGTACCTGCATGAATCTGTGTTGATGTAGAAGGGGAATGATGAAGTGTAGCTTGCTTGCCTCTTCTTGGTGGAGGAGCAGGAAGCATATGTCCATTCACACTGACCATGGCTAAAGTCACAGTGAAGACCTGGGCTATCGTAGCGATGGGGTCTACAACAAGGCAAGGCCACTTGTTTATGGTACATATAAAGGGCCACTGCATGCAGTTTCTTTGGGCAGGACCAGGCATACATAGGGAAGGCTAGGCCTTGAGAACTGTCCAGGCTCTCAGCATACATATGATGGTTCCACTCATGGTTAGGTTGACTCTCACCACATAAAATGAATGGGCCATAGTTCACTTATGCAAGAGGAATGACTGAGTCCAGAGAGAAGCTAGAAGGGTAAGGTCTATCGATCAGCATGCGGAACTCTAATAAAAAAAAAAAAATGAAACGAATGAAAAAAATGAAAAGATTGAAATCAGAAAATTGATCTAATTTCAACTCAGTTTAAGAATAAGGTTTAGGCTAGCACTGAATTATAAATAATATTTTGTATTGAATAGAGAACAGTACTAAACTCAATGTGCACAGTTTGTTGATCATATAACTAAATCACTGATGGTAACTGTCAAAATGTCTCTACATAACAAGACAACAGCTGACTCTCTGGTGGGATGTTATTTAATTTTGGGGTTGTACAAACAGTGAGGGCATCATGTAATTCATGATATTTTATGAAAAAACAGACTTTTATTGATAGTATTTCATTTGAGAGTCCTATGGATCATCTCAACACTGTATATCCTCAGTGATTACTTAAGTTGTATTTTTATAACAAGCAGTGATGGGAACCATGTGCCTGCATTTCACATACTAGAGAAATGGTTTACTATTGGGGTAGGGTGATAGTTGGCTGTATTTGTTTGGAGGGCATTGCTTACCCTCCTGTATCTTTGTCACCCCCACATCCAGGTTGAACATCCTGGTTCTGAAGGCTGGTGTTGGGTGACCCCATAGGTTTGAGGGAAGCAGCACCAGCAGTGCAACATTAAACAATGGTTCACATTATTCTCATTGTAAAAAAGGTTCTCATGCATTCTCATTGTAAACAAAGGTTCACATGCATTCTCATTGTAAACAAAAGTTCTCATGCATTCTCATTGTAAACAAATATTGTCATTGTAAACAAAGGTTCTCATGCATTCTCATTGTAAACAAAGGTTCACATGCATTCTCATTGTAAACAAAGGTTCTCATGCATTCTCATTGTAAACAAAGGTTCACATGCATTCTCATTGTAAACAAAAGTTCACATGCATTCTCATTGTAAACAAAGGTTCTCATGCATTCTCATTGTAAACAAAGGTTCACATGCATTCTCATTGTAAACAAAGGTTCACATTATTCTCGTTGTAAAAAAGGTTCTCATGCATTCTCATTGTAAACAAAGGTTCTCATGCATTCTCATTGTAAACAAAGGTTCACATGCATTCTCATTGTAAACAAAGGTACACATGCATTCTCATTGAAAACAGAGGTTCTCATGCAGTCTCATTGATGGATCATTATTCTAAGATGTATGCTGTTGAGAAATTAAACTGATGGTGAGAAACTAATGAATCAAAGTCTGCATCCATCTATCATTTGAAATTGAAATAAGCATACTGAAGACATTGTTCTATATGCTAAAAATAGACTAGGTAAGGAATTCATACCTATTTCATATGATGTTATATTTAGACATTTATTTAATTACTTGTCCTGTTCTGTCTGACAGAAACTTCCCTTCCCCCCTCCATTCGTACCATTACTAGTCACCCATCCTTTAAAAAAATCACTCCACTCTCATCTAACTTCCACATGGGAATGCTCCTGCTCCCATCCCTCATAACCTACACTTTATTTCAACACTTTTTCCTTTCCTCCTCTCAAATCCCAGGTAACAAACTTTTGCTTGCTTCTATTATACAACTCCTTACTAGTATCTAGCAATTCCTTACCTACTGCATCTAACTACCTATCCTCAATCCTACTAGAGAAGAAAAAAAATCATACTTTTGACATTATTACCTTTGACTGAAATACTTTTGATCAGTCTGTTTTACCTCTGCAATCTTCATGCATTCTGTGTGTGTATATTAATCTTTGTGTAATCTGTATGAGGAGCTTTTCTCCCCAGGACTCCATTGAAAACGGGTTCTTCAGGCCCAATGGACTATCCTGGTTAAACAACTGCAAATAAATAAATAAATAAAAACGTTTATTCATATTTAATAATTATAATAAGGCTGGATAATAATAAGCCCTACTAGGCAACCCGTTTTGGTCATATATCATGCAATAGGCAGTGCAGTATAAACCCAAAGTTCTTTTACTAATGCCTAACAAGGCATAATATAAGGATAAAATCTTTTGGTGAGGTAGCTCTGGATAGACTCCACTTTAACCATCCTTCTCATATAGGTACAAAACTGTGAGCGGAGCTCTATAATTGGCATCACTATAACATTAAAAATGGAAGCCAGGACTTTTAAAATTTCTCATGCAGGAAAAAAAAACAGTTGAAAACACTCTTTTGCACTAGTAAGAAACAAAAATACATAGATGTGCAGTCCAGCTTTGTGTTAGATTACAATACCGATGCACTATGATTAGATATTTATGTAGTGTTGTCAAATACAGACCCTGTCTTTATGAAAGATTTAGCATGATGCATGCATGTCTGTGTGCCTATGTGACTGTGTGCGTGTCTTTGTCTGTGAGGGTGTGTAGGGATGCCTTTTATAATGTAATGCATGAGCTGCTAGGGAGAACACTACAGTGGTTATAGCAACACTGAAACAGTACTAGGGAAGCAATCTTGAGGACTGTAAGCTGTCTAGTTAGGTCTGGCAGCACTAGTCTTCAGTTCAGAGATGTGATAATGAGTCAATGTGGTGTTTCTCATTGCAGCCATACCTGTTTCTGAAGCATATTTTCTTTTTGCCATGTTAAATCACCAATTGGCATTTGGCAATTAGAGTGAAAGGTGAACATTTCTTTAAATCCTGGGAAGTGATTTCAGCACTATTTAATATGTACATCTTAATTCAGTTGTAAATTCCCTAAAGTAACTTCATCATGAGCTGACAGAACAAGCATTTTACAGTGAAGAACAATACCAGCTATTTATACAAATTAAGGAGAGCTAAGTAAAAAAAGGTAACTCAGTAGCTCTTTCCATGTATAATCCCTGTCTGGTATATGATCATAGGATCATAGGAAGTTACTAGGCTACTGGCCCTGATGCCATTATAAGCTTAGCCAAGAGTTTAGCCCATACTTAGATAAAACAGCACCAGATGCCCCTGTCCAGCAGGGACACTGGTGGAATCCCAAGGATGTATTTTCTATTTCCCATCCAGTTATCCAGGTTAAGCTTAAAAAGGGGTAAAGAGGTACTTTGCTTGATGTGGAGAGGGAGTCTATTCCACAAATGGGGGATTCCCTGGGACACTAATCTGTCCCGCCAACAAGTCCTATTGATGTCAAAGACCACATTGAGGCCATGTGTGAGGGTTACTCGAGTGGAGCTTGACTTGCGGATATGCAGCAGTCCCATAAAGGCAGGGTCCGAAATTGCCTTGTATGCCAGACAGAGGTCACCTTTGAGGAGTCTGTATGACACTGAGTAGAGGGATAAGGCTTTTAGCCAATCTGTGTATGGTAGATTCTGTGGTCTCTCCAGCTGCTGCATGTGCTTTACGAGGTACATGATGATTGGGGCGTTGTACTCAGTAATGGTTCTTATAAGGGAAGAATACAGGGATGTTATGACCTCCTTGTCCCTGGATGAGATACCCTTACTTATGAGGTGGGACATGTAGAAAGCTTTCTGTACAATGGAAGCAACATGGTGGTCAAAAGTCAAGTTGATATCAATCTGCATGCCCAAATCCCTCATGGCTGATTGCATGCTTAGAATGTTGTTCTTAATGTGATAATTTTTTGGGGACGTCACTCTTCCCAAAGGGGATAATGATGCCTTTTTTGGTATTCAGCTTGAGGCCATGTTTCTGGCACCAGTCATTTGTTTGAGTGAGACCATCTTGGAGGATGTCCATGTCACTTGGGGAATTGATGACAGTGCCCAGTTTGCAGTCATCTGCAAACTTGGTCAGACATAGCCCATTGGTTTTGGCCTGCACTTCAGAAAAGTATATCCCAAATAATGGAGGCCCCAAGACTGAACCCTGGGGTACTCCACTTGATATGGGTCTACCTCTTGAGGTGGCTTCCTGTATTTTGACTAAGTGGGTTATATCAATGTACCACTTAGCTACCCATTTGGTAACATACAGATTGATGCCTAGTTGAGAGAGTTTATCTATTATAAAACAAGCAGGTCCATGCTTGTAGTGTCTTCTGTCTATTTTATGAATTTATTTATTATGCCTGAGTGTAGAATAGTGTCGAAGACTTTGGCCAGGTCAAGGTAGGCGGTGTGCAGTGTCTTCCCCTCACCCATGGTTTTGGTGACTGTCTCAAAAAATTCAACCAAATTTAACAGACATGACCTCCCCTTGATGAAGGAAAACTGTGTGGGATCGAGTGTTTGGAGGTTGCCAATGTCCTTGTTAATGAAGTCCATGATAATCCATTCCATGGTCTTGCAGTTCAGGATAGTTAGGCTGATGGGTCTATAATTTCCCAGATCGATGCATGCTCCACCTTTGTGTAAAGGGATGACAGTGGCTATCCTCCACTTAGCTGGGACAAAACTGGTACTCTGGCTTGGGTTGAATAGGGTGCCTAATGGTGTTGCATATTCCTGCCTGAGTTCATGTAGGATGCAGCCTGGGATATTATCGAGTCCCATGGAGGCTGTATTTTTTGCCTTTGAGAGAGCAGTGATGACCTGATCCCTAGATGTAAGGGGAAGAGGGCAGGTACTGGGAGTGTCCTGATTTACTGATTGCGGGGACAGAGAGGTGAAATTTTCATTGAATCTGTCAGCCGGCAAGTTTGCTGTATCTATGGCATTTGTATATGTGGTGTCCTTGACCACCTAGTTCTGAACAGATCTGGGTGCTTCCTTTGAGATTGCAGACATATGTGAAGATGGCCTTATGATTGTCTCTAGTAGATGTGGCCAATTTGGACTTGAAGTTTGCTTTGGAGGATTTCACAAGTGCTCTTATTTGCTTGTTTAGGCTAAGGAGAGATTGCTTCCAACTGGGCAAGTGCTTCTTCTTGGTCCTGGACAGCAATTGTTTTCTTTTGTTATAGAGTTTATTTATTGCAGATGTCCACCACTACTCATCCTCGTAGAGGATGATTTAGTCCTGGCAGGTATTCCTGAGTCCATGCATATATATAAATGCTCGTATAATGCTTTGGTATAGTTTTGGATATAAAGAGGGGGAGGGGGCTGTGAAGCTGTTTATACCATCCATCCTAAGGCTGTAATCAGATTTGGAGAGTTTTTTTTGTTTGACCATAGCTGGGGGGGGGGGGGTCGGGGGAGGTAGTGACTTTGAAAGTGACCATTTTATGGTCAGATCTTACCAGGGAGGATGATACTGCAGGGATGTTGCTATGGTTACTCATGTTGGTGAATAATAAAGTCCAAGATATTATCACCTCTTGTGGGGGTATCAACTAGCTGTTCCAAAGCATTTGCATTGACAAAATTGCAGAATCTGTGGGCATTTGTATTCTAGCATGAGTAGTTCTTCCAGTCTATGTTTGGATAGTTAAAAGTCACCCAGGATCAGAGTAAAAGGGTTGAATCTTGATAGAGTTGAAGAGGTCCAGATAGGCAGACTGGGCATCTTGAGTCAGATTTGGGGGCCGGTAGCTAGCTATGATTTGTATAGAGGTCTTGGTATATATCAGTATTTCTCCATCTAGCAGGCCAGGCACTTATTGGTGTAATTTTGTCAACTTCATGTGCATCCTTTTATGTCTAATAACTCACTCATCATATCTCATTGATTTAAATGAACTGATACTCAGGATAACTATTACTTACCCCTTCTTTTTATTTATTCCCTTTTTATCACCATGGCTTTTAACTACCAAACCAGTTTACCCTGCCAAACTAAACAATTCTATAATTTCAACCAGACATGTGTAATAATTAGTCCAGTTAAGACATGACCCACGCTCCATGTGATATGTACTGCCATTACCTAGTACAAAGTCACATTTATGCTTGCACTGCTATCATCTGATGTAAAAGATACAAGGCTACATTGTTCCCCTTGGCTGCCCCTTTTCCTTGCACTTATGACCCTAATATTAACTTGAGAAGTTGTATTAATTAATTCTTTACAGTAGCAGTAACCTATGGATGACTTTGCTCTCACTGTGTCCTTACTATTCTAAGAACCGTGTCTACTCTGTTGATTTAGATTGTGTTACAAAGTAATACCTTAGTAAAATATAACATTGTGTAGTATTACCCCTGCATCACCTTTACAGGTTGAGCATTTGTGCTTAGTACAACAAACAGTGGCACTTATCTAATAATGCTAATTTGTTTTCATAACATTTTAATATTGTAGTTTCAACTGCTAGTTGTAAAATTGCATTTGATAATAGAAAGACTTTGGCGTCCTTCTCTGTTCCAGCAGTACTCGTGGACTGCCTCCTTTATTCCTTAATGGAACATTTATACTGTGAAAAGCTATAAAACCTAGCATCAACTATTTTTGTAGCAGGATGTTTCCTGTTGCCCCCTATGTGTATGTTTAAGAAGGACAGCATAACTTTACAGCCTCAGGATTTATGCTGCATCTGGCCATTATTAACAGGATGTCTTAGCATAGCCAGTCCTTCTCCTGGAGAAATAAGACACCAGCACTCCATCTTAAAAGTTTTATTCAATGAATTAGTGTTGTTGTCAAAAGACAATTTGGGAGACTCCCTTTAATCACTGATCGCCTACAAGTTCAGTCAGCCTTTACTTTTAAGTACTGCCAACAAGTACTCAGCATTTTCTATCATTACCTATATTATTTTTGATAAATGCTCCTGAGCTTATGTCTGAATTTGCTACTACAAGGACGTCTTCTTACACCATGTTGTAAAAACACTGATTCCTGCCACTTAACTGATTTACAGTATTTAGCCATTATGTGCGAGGAAGAAAGAATAACAACAATGATGACAATGACAACAGCAACAACAACGATGACAATGACAACAACAATGACAAGAACAACGATGACAACGACAATAATGACAACAATGATGATGACAACGACAACAACAACAACGACAACAATGATGACAATGACAACAATGACAACAATGATGATGGCAACGACAACTCCCCATTTTGATCCTCCCTTTCCAGAAGTGTTGTAAGTCTAACATATGCCAATAGCTACGTAATCACATTTCATTTATCAGTATAAGCTATAGGCCATGCCTGTTTTGGCTGTGTTAAGACTTTCCACTTTTAACACTGGGTAAAAGATTATTTTCTTACCACTTTGCATTTTCACAGAGCCGCCTTTTAAATATTTATAGCAGGAGTACCTAAAAGCCCTGTGTCATGTTTTATATGCTTTACCACAATCAGGTTTCCCTGTCATCTTTCTCTAATCAGGGTGGCACTGCATTTACCAAATATTATGAAGTAAGACAATTCCCACTTTTACTACATTACCCATTTAATTAGATGCAGTGCTCAGGCTCAGTTATGTTTTGTTTTCTCATTTTTAGTCTCTCTTAGTACATATAATATAGACAGGTCCTCCTTACAACACTGGCAAGCAATGCAGGTCTGAGCTACTTAACCATACCAGTAAAGAATCCATGTACATTTCTTTGCTGACCATGCTTTTAGAGACTTCCTACCTTCAGTAGCAGTACAGGAAATTCTCAGTCTCAAATAATAACTCAGCACTACCTGGCTAATGTTTAACAGATTCATTTGTCATTGTATCTATTATCCTTGGCTTGCCAACTATAACCTTTAGAGACAGTGTAACTTAACATAACCCCCAACACAAACTTACAATTGAAAACCGTGCCACCATTAAGCCAGTCCATTGCTACAGGTGACAGGGCATTTTTCCTCTAATGCTGGAGACATGAAATTGGCCAGCAACCAGGGAAGCTGGAGATATAATGCTGTAGTAGGCTTGAGCAGCTGATGGCCAGGTTGCGCATCTTGGGGGCGGTGTATTTATTTGCAACACAGTACTGTCCTCTTGCAAAGGCTGGAGAGAAGCATAAATGTCTCATAATTGCATGTGAGTACAGGGGGCAGGATGGACATCAAGTCATCACTAACAGGAGTGCTCGTGGGTATGTGCTTATGAGTTTGCATGTCATTCCTCCTGGGAAAAGTTTAGGGCGCACAAGTCTCCCTGCAGTCAGGAGCAGTTGACAAAGGATCAGGCGATCTTCATCCCTCCTCTATGCCCTGAATATAGATAAATGTACATCGAGTCATAGGTTGGCATCCATGGTCTGGTGGTTAAGCCAGATTGTCAGGGGATGGGGTGAAGGGCAGGATAGGTAACAGTCATCTGCAGATGGTCTTCTTGGCTAAAGGAACCTAGAAAATTAAAAAAAAAATCTTCCACCACTAAAAAGCTTGCCATAGTTAGACCTTCATCTTATTTAACTGCTGACTTTGCTTTTTAAGAATTCGCTCTCTACACCACACTTAAATAAATATACATACAACATTCCAAAATATAAGTAATCTTTGAAGAGTTGTATTACCTAGAAAACAAGCTGCAGTCATATTCCTCTTTTACGTACATCTCACTCTTCAGAAAATGCCTTATTACTATAGCAGATGCAGAGTGGAACACAACTAAGTTAAGAAACTTAAATAACTTCATTGCAATGACACTTCTTTCTTCTTCTCCTTTTGGCTTTTCCCAGTTAGGGGTCACCATAGTGGAACAACGGTCTGCTGAATGATTGGCAATGGAGTATTACAGTGTCAAGTTACCACCCCAGCGTCCACCCTTCTACAGAAGGCACACACACACACACACACACACACACACACACACACACACACACACACACACACACACACACACACACACACACACACACACACACACTCACACACACACACACACACACACACACACACATACACACACATGCACACACTCACCATAGTCCCAATTTAGAGTGTCCAATCCACCTACTGCATGTCTTTGGGGTATAGTAGGAAACCAGAGCACCCAGAGGAAACCCACGTGACCACAGGGAGGACATGCAGACTCTGCACAGACAGCACCCCAGCCGAGAATTGAACCAGGCAGCAGTGCTAACCACTGCACCACCACAGCTGCCCAACCTCATAGCAGTGACACTAAATATGCTAATTTTGATATGTGTGTCAGCTCAGAATTGGGTACTGAACACTGTACTCACTGTTATGTTATTTGCATTCAAGATTATAAAATTTTCATTGCATTTACTGTTGTTATTCTTTGGTTATGGCCGGGGTCATGGCTGAAAAAGGATATTTGACAAGCCAACCTACCTGGTTAACAAATTCAAATAAAGTAAAGTAAAGTAAAATAAAATTAGATTTCAGTCTGTAAAGAAAGTTCCATTGTACCACTTGGATATCCCCAAAAAAAAAAATGTTTTAAAATTCCTCCCACTCCAGCCTCACTTTGTTCCCTGGATCTACTTCCAGTTTCTGTGCCAACACAACCCTTGGATCTCCCAACTGCTTCAGCCAGGTTGTCCCTAATGTAATCCTGGTGCTGGTTCAGCCCCCCCAAATTCTCAGGGATTTGACCTTAAAGTGCTCATTAGTAACACCTGGGGAGTGAAGGACCCTAATGGGAGACACAGTATGCATATTTCCTGCATATAGTGGCTGGTCAGTAGTCAATGTACCTAGTGCCCCTCCCAGCATGTGGTCATCATTTGTCCAGTTCAGTGAGAAGTAGCTTAAAGATGCATCTGCCTTGAGCCCTTAGACAGACTTACCTTTTAGTCTTCTCACCTGTCCATCCTAGCAGTCTCACTATGAGGTCCAGCCTCAAGCAAACCTCAGCAAGATCTCTGCCAAGTCTGCTCTCCTCCACCCAGATAAGTGTACCCTTCATGCCTGCTTGTACCATCAAGCACCTGAGCTGCAAATTGATTTCACGTCACTTGAGCTGTAATCAGAGCTTAATCACTGTGTGTCACTAGGCTAAAATGATTAAATATTCCTGTGGTAAAAGCATATTACTCAACAGAAAACATGTTTTCATCTTACTTAGTTAACATATTTAACCCTATGTACATTTGTACATTCTTAAATGATATGCACATTAATTCAACAAATAAGATATTGTCATTATATGAAGTTATCATTTAGAAATGTGATATGATGTCATGGTAGTGAATGCTTTGGTTTAAACTACGAAAACAGCAACATCTCCTCTCTGTAGTAGCATTGCCCCCTCCTATTTCGACTTCCTGTCTGGTGCATTCCATAAAGAAAAATGAAAATGTAAATGAAAAGTGGTCCTTTACTTGTACAGCTGGCCTTTACTCCCCAATGCCTCTATTGTCCTGCAACATTCAATTGCTAGTCGCTTCCCTAGGCTTACATTACACCATAATTTGTTTCCAAATCCAACTAAAATACTCAGTTCAAAGATTCACTCAGTCAGCTTTCATCCAGCTACTGTTAATTTCATTCTTAGATTAATGAGTTATCTCACCTTTTTTTTCTTTGCTGTAGTGCCAAAATGTCATAGAATTTATTGCTACTGGTAAATGTTTTTTGTTACTAAGTTATCCATTTTTGGTAATGCTTTGGATTTCAGCCAGGATGGTTTGGGACAATATCCTTGCAACAATATCCCTGCATCCTTGCTAAATGCAGCTATGTCTTAGCTTTCTTCCTACAGAGTTACATCCCTCTCTCCCACCACCACGTTGCTGATGTTTACAATATTTCAGCTGTTCTGAATCCTAGTGTTTGTGACTTTTCACTTTATTTTCAATTTTTAGCATAGATTTCACATAAGTTACCACTTAAATGATGGTTTATTAACTTCTGTGAACTAAGACTCCAGTTTATAACAACTTCACTACACCTTTTTAAGAGAACCAGAAAAGATGCCTTTCTACCAAGAAATACTGCAAGATCTTTCCTGCATCACAAAAATTCGGTACTTCTCCGTTATCGAGGCAACAGTTGAAGCAGTTTATATATTGAGAAGAGATGCTTAAAAAGAGGCATCTGCAGTAAAGCTATACCCTTCTCTGATCACTAACATGACATGAGAATACAAGATCAGTTTAGTGGTGAAATGGACAAACACACTGGAAATCACTGTTTTCCAGTGGCGGCTGGTGACTTCAAATCAAAGGGGGGCTGCAGGAGATAGCTGAATGGGTGGGGTCAATGGGAAGGGGTGCAGCCAACTAGAAAAAGGAGGAGCTATGCTCAAAACCACAAAAACTGTAACATTAATTAAATACGCTGCCCTGGGTGCCAAACTGTCATTATGAGAGTCCAGGCAAGACAAAATGAAGTGTAGAAGAAAAAAATATTTCAGTGCATTGCCTACATGACAGCTTACTTAATATCTAGATGGAAACAAAAAGGTTGTGAGGCATGAAAAAATAAATTACTTTTTAAATACATTACTGGAATACCAGTCAAAATCAAGTATAAGAAAAACAAGCAGCACTCAACTCAAACCACTTCTCCTTGCACTGCAGTTCTAATTATAATTTATATTCAGCTTTATTAAAGTACCAAGAACATGCTGAAAGTAGCAATCTCTGTGATACCCCCACTTGTAAAAATGTTTTTTATCCAAAAAAGACCTGCTGCCTGAACAATTATCTACTTGTTTCATGGGGGAAACATGATCAAAGTAAAAAATTAAAAGAAAACAAGAAACAAGCTCAAGATACATTGCTTAAAGGATTACTGCACAGGTTATGGACCACACATGATAGATTGGCATTCTGTTTAGTTTACAGGTAAAGCCTGCAAAGATGACTGCAAGTCTCCAACAAATGTAATGAGCTTCTTAAAATAATGTAATCCTGTCCTTTATTACAAATACTGTCATATGCATTTCAATACCCAAGGCTTATACTTTATGTAAGTATTCTCTGCATGGCAACAACAGAAAGGTTTTCCATGTTGGCAATTCTTTAACAGTATGCTTATTAAAGCTTACTTGCATCTTACAATCTCAGACAAGCTTACCTGATGATCATTAAATCATTGCTACTTAAACACAGAGCAGCAGGCACTTTCTGAATAATAATAAGCATAAATCAACAGTATAAAAATATGACAGAAACCAGAACATTCTGCAAAATCAAGGATACATGAAAAGCCATTGTAGTACTTGTGTTTACTTTGGCTGGGGGGATACTCTACACATTTATACTGCATAACTGCTCCTTGCCTTGCCTGGACACATCCAGAGTCACTACATGGGGGAATGGGGTGCAACACGTATGTCACAATTTGAAATATCTCTGGCTGACTGTGATGGCCCTGACACGTTTGTCATACCTCTCACCCTCAGAGCAAGACATCTGGACAAAGCCATACATAGAAGTGGGACATAGGCCCAAAAATACGTACAATTTTTAAATATTTCTCTTAGAAACTTAAAAAGATAATAGAATAGTAGATCTTGCATTAGTATGAATTTTCTGAAGGGTATGAAATCTGAAACCGAAATGTCTGTCATTATTTTCTAACTTCAGTCTTTAATGATTTGCCAGTAATTTTCTAAAAAACACAATTTTATTAAAAATGGACCAAAAACGTGATGCAAAAATATAAAATAGCCACACAATACAGCTAGGAACCTGTCAAAAAAGAGGCACTTTTTTAATATTAGTACTTCTAACTTGAGCAGCTGACAAAATAAAAGAATCTACATGCATTTCTGAAATAAAAGTAATCTGTAACTCTGATTATTCCAGTTATTTATTAATTGCAAACCCTCCACATTTTCTTCCAAAATTGCCATTTTGCAGAGGGATTATTAGGGGAAGAGCAACATTTTGAGCCAAAATTGGGGACAGTTGAGAGGCTTGGTTATGCCTAATTCTATAAAGCAATTTATTTGCACGTACCTCTCAACCTGTTAATGCAGGAAATCTGGACAAGGCCAAATATATTGGGGGAACATATAAACAGTACTAAACATTGCTCTTGTATAAACTGAGACAGTTGATGGAATATAACAGGTCTTACTTTAGCTTGCATTTTTCTAAAGGTTATGAAGTCTGAAACTCAGTGTCTGTCATTATTTAGTGACTTAATTCCTAAATGATTTGCCAGAAAACCACAATTTTTATGAGGAACAAACCAAAAATAAGAAGAAAAAAATCTATTCATTCCGTGAAAATCTGGGCAATTGAGAGGTATACTTCAGCTGGGGCTGTCTGAGTTTGCCGCCCTTCCCCCTCACAAAATCATGGTCGAATGGAACCTCCCCCCTGCAGCCATTCCAATGAACCATTACTTGGCTATTTCACCCAATTTACCATAAACACTAATGTGAATACTGCTTTACTTGTACAATGATTTGGACTTCATTTGAAAGTTTTATTTTGCATTTTACAGCACAAACACTAAGACATCTGCTAAACAAAGCAATGCAGTCTCACATTGAAAACAGACTTAGCATTAAAACTTCTCGGCCCTTGAAACTCACATTCATTGATGCAGCATTGAAACCCACATTCAAAGAAAATAAGTTTTGCCAGTGGCAGATAAAGATTAACTTTGGGCTGTTTTCAAATCATAGGCCCCTTGCACACGAAACATACACGTGCTCTTTGATACACCTTCCTGATTGTATTAAATTACATTCCTTATACAATACAGTACAGTTGTTAGAGGGCATTTTAAATGCATTGTTTTGAACATTTTTCCAGTAAACAATGACACAAAATGCTTGCACCAATAATGACAAAACTGCCCAATTCAGAACATTTCCATCATAAAAGTCTACTCAAACTTCTACAGTCCACCAGTATCAGTAAATATGCACAATCTCTGAAGAAGTAAAAGTCATCTAAATAATTCCACATTAAAGAAATCTATAACTAATGAAGAGGTTGTTGCTAGCAAACAACTTTATATTTCATTGTTTCATCTACAAATAAAGTACATGTTGCTCTCGAGGAATAAATTGCCTATGTTGCATTAAAAAAATGATAAGTTAGTAATATTGCAATAGGGAATGGATGGCAAACTGATAACAGGTTCATAGTTACTAGGTATCTTTGTCAAAAAGGACTGCAGAATCCACCCCCTTTACAACACAGTACAGTATCAGCAATGCATCTACCTACTGTGGGAGTAGAACCAACAGCCTTCTGCATCAAAAGCAAGTATACTACCTGTTGTGCTATTAACAATGCAAGCAGACACAGCATAAGCAGCACTAAACTTTTGTTTCCCTGTAGCTCTCCGCTTCTTGTAAAATCTACTTGACACTCAGCTGTATCTCTGAACTTTGCAGCACAAGAAATCTGGAAAAAGTCAAAATGTATTGGGGGGGGGGCAAAAGCCCAAAAACCAGGGACACATTTTAAACATTGCTTGTATAATGCTGGAAAGTTGCTAGAATAAAATGCTGTGTTACCACCATACATTTCACTGCCAAGTATTGAACCCAGGACCCTGTACAAAACAGTCAGAGCAACATACCACTATGCCAAATCATTTGTTGTGTGAAAGAAAGGAAGACTGAAACTTAAATGGTACCATTTAGTGAATTCAGTTCTCACCATAGCTCTCAACCTTAGCACAAAAAACCTGGACGAAGACAATAATGGGGGAATTGTTTGTTCTTTTTTCAGCTTTTCCCCAGTTAGGGGTCGCCACAGCGGAACTCCAGTCCACTAATGATTGTCAGTAGATTTTTATGGTGCCGAGGTGCCAGTTCGACGCCCAACCCTCAACGAAGGCACTCCCAGGAATATAGTCCCAAAAATAGGGACAAATGTCAAATACCCATGTTATAAACTTAGAGAATTGCTAGAATAAAAGGTTTTGTGTTACCATGTACTTTCTGAAGAATATGAAGCCTGAAATTCAAATGCGTTATTTTTATTTATTTAACATTTGTTAACCAGGAAAGTCTGACTTGGAACAAAAGCCAATTTTCAGCAGAGGCCCAGGGAGAAACACTCCAGATATATGTCTTTGCAAGATGGGAGAATATACAGACTCCACACAGAAGGCACCCCAGCCAAGAAACAAACCAGAGAACCTGTAGCTGTTAGACAACAATGCTATCAGTGCACCACTGCACTACTGACTGTGCAAGGTAACAAAAATACAGAAACCACAGATTTTATGAGGAACAGAACAGAACAAATATGACACAAAAATCTGCAATTTTTTTACAAATGGTGGTGGGTAGGGAATTCAGGCCCTTGCCACCTGCAACCAAGATACAGTGTTCAAGCCTGAGGTATTCTCTACCCACCACCATGTGTTCTCTCTAGCCACCAGTATACAGCAACGGGGGCACACACACCCACACACACACACACACACACACACACACACACACACACACACACACACACACACACACACACATACATGCATAGGTCCAGGGTCTTCTGTTGCACAGCTCCATATTCCACTTGCTAAAGCTCCCATGGTGAGTACTTCCTTCCCGTGAGAGCAGGTCAGCCTGCAGACGTTGCAGTCCGATCCCTTTCCAGTTTATGCAGTTGTAACTAACTGCATAGACTTCTGGGATGTTCTTGACTGATGTCATTCTAATCTGGACTGCTGCTCAATCAGTCTGTAGCTCTGCGCATGCTCTGGACTGGTTCAGCAGCAGCAGTCTGGATGTCGGAAATGCCATGAGTGCACATCCGCGAAGGTCCGTGATTTTTTTTTTCTTTAGCTCTTTTTTCTTTCTTTTGGTCTTTTGGGGTCTTTCTTCTTTCTTTTACAGCTGGGGAGGGGTGCAGTCCTGCAGTCCAGTAGCACAGGCCACCCCTGCTGTTTTCACATTTCTTATATAAACTGAGAACTCCTGTTTGATGAGGGGAAAAAAAGCGCAACCGCAATCGCAACTGCAAATATGGAAACGGTAGTGGCATTCAGCCGTTACTGCTCCCTGTCACAAAACAGAAAAAAAAGAGAGAGCAAAATGTTAATGTCCTGGTAGTCAGCCTTCTAATAATATATCTTCTGCATAATGTCATCATGAAATTGTAAACATTCACTAAGAAGAATGATGGTTAGGATGAGAAAAGCATATTAAATAATTTCTAAACAGCCTCCATTTCTTCCATATTGCACATGTATACCCTTAGCTTTAATAACTGAAAGTGAAAACTTTGACAGCAATTTCAGTTACCATAAAAGTATACAGTATTATAAGATTGTAATGTGCAGTAATAAATATGAATACATTATCTACATGAAGTACAGGTTATAAAAAGATCAGCATTGAACTCCACAAGGGGCAAAAAAAAAAGACTGGAATTGGGGGGCTAGCTATGAATGTAAAGAAAATTGGTGCCATGGGTGGGAGTGTAGGACAGGTCAGGAGTGATGTCAGAAAGTGGGTGGTGATTAGCAAAGTGGTAGGTAAAGTTTAAATTTTGGTCCAAAAGAGCTAATTGCTTTTACAAGGCTTGTAGTGCTCCTTTTAGTGGAATAAACAGGGCAAGACATAGCTCACCTGTTAAATTGACATCTAGTGGCATAAGTCCTAACAGATCTTGTGCAGGATGACTGCTCAAGCTAATTGCTTTTTGCAATTTTATATTGCCTGCTTTCTTTATTTGTATTAATGTTTCTCACTAACTAGTAGCTGGATTTCTGGTTGCTGCATATAGTCTATAGCCAAGTATGCCCACTTCCTCTAGCTTGTTAGAACTGTTGCCCTGATAACGGAAAAGTACAGAAAATTCTTAACTATCCAAGTTTTAGCACTGGATATATGATACATGAGTGATCACCACTCGAACATGAGATCACACAACAGATCTAGATGGAAAGCAGATTCTCATTCTGACCCTCACTGAAACCCTTTTAAAATTTCTTTACACCTCCACCCCAGCACCACCACACTATATATATTAATTCTGAAATTGCTGTACTTTGTAGTAAGGAGAATTCTCTGAGGTAGTGCTATTTTGACCTTTTTAGACAAATGATACCTTCCACACGGTTTACTATCAATACTGCTAAAGGCAAAACTTTTGCCATTCGCAATACCGAAATAAACCACCAAACCCAGAATCTCAATTCCCACACAATGTCGACCCAAATGATCGACATATTTTAGTTGACATTGTCACCCCAAACATCACGTGATATCCATATAGGAGCTGATGCACCCCCCACACCCCCTTCCTAATCATATATTCCAACTCTGATATCGCACTACAGTGGGGATATGGATGAATTTCCTATCCCTACTGTACCATGATCTCTGTAGAGTTTGTTGAACGCACTTACGCAAATGCACTACTGCATTCACATAAGTGTGTTTGACAACCCCATACACTTGACATTGTACAAACGACAATCTGATTTACGGCAGCATACGTGCCAACCGCTTGTCGTTCGCACAATTGATAGTAACCCTTCCACACATTTGTAATAACACATCAGAGTGTTGTACACTAACATAACAGATTTATGCTTGGCACTAGTAGGATATATTACATGAAAATGTCAAAGTGTTAGCTTTAATAGTACCAAGATTCTTTACTTCTGCAACTCTTTACAGATATTTACCACATAAAGCAATCTGTGATGATTTAGGAAAAAAGAAGTCCAAAAGCAGAGCAGTGCTTATCACTATTGTGTTTTAGGACAGTATACCAGCCAGAGATGCAGTTATTCCAATTTTACATGTGTTGCCAGTCAGAATTAGATCGAGCTATCTAAATAATCTTCAATCATCTCCATATTTACTGCTCCAGAAATGGCTGTCTGGGGGTAAAAAAGGAAATTAAATGTTAAATAAGGCAGGGTTTAAAACTGAAATTTTACAAGCCAACTTATTGCAAATCTCCAGCTAGGTTTGAAACCATTTATAATTACCCTTTGTTTTCAGGTATGGAACAAATTAGATATTTGTTGCATCAAATTACACTAACTATCTGATACCTGTGTTAAAGTCCTTAGGTAAATCTACATAAACCACTGAGGTTGCAGTTCTAATTAGTCAGGGGACATGGATTCAAAACATTCTGGTAAACTTGTTTGTCAGGAACAAAGCCATGTCTGAATTATATTCATCAGATGACTGTATGTGCAACCCCACTATGATAAAGTGTCAGTATACTGCCAAATATTTGCTAAAGACATTTATACTTACTTTTTTTTCTCACTTTCCACTTTTTCTTTCTTCTCATGGGAAAATTACTTGTAGTGACACACATCATCTCTTTCTTTTTCTGTGATAGTTTATACAGCATGTATGCCTTCTTTGGGTTGGATGGCATTCAGAAAATGGGAGAAGAAACTTTTAACCATCATTTTAGGAGAACAAAAATATCTTTTTCAGAAAGTATATGACACCACCAGGAGCAGTCAGTTTGCATCCTAAGTTCAGTTATAGATGAAAGCTGTTAATGTGGAGCAAGGTGCTTTGTTTGTTCTACCAATCTTGTGCCTCCTAGGCAACAAATCTAGGTACCATTCCATGTGGCAGAATCACACCTTCCTATACATATTGTTGTTTAATTTCTCCACATGTACATCAGCTGAATCAGTGTATTGTATCATTAACCCCAGTCCAACACATATTGTCACTTTTGTATCTACAGGCGCTTACAGCATGAGTCAAGGAATAGAATGTATTCGTCAGGATGTGGCCATGTACATTGAGAAACGTGATGGCGGAATCCCTTCAAATCCTAACGACATCTACCTCTCTACTGGAGCCAGCGATGCCATAGTTGTAAGTATCTATTGTCTGCCATTAGTATAGCTTAATGCCATTACACTCATTAAGTTAAATGTTCCAGTGCGAAAAATATTTTAATCTGCATTTTTCTAGAGGGCACCTTATTCTTTAGCAATAATAATGAAACCACTCTAACAGAGCTGTAAAAGGCTGGCATAAAGTATGCAAAATGACTTAAAAATGAAATCTGCAAGCCACTCCATGTGTGATTATAGTCCTAGACTTAAATCAGTTAACCTAGTTGGCATGTTTAGTGATTGTCATTGTAATCACTCCTTGCTTTTTCTACCTGGAAAATGTAGGTTCAATAGGTTCAATAGGTAGGTACTAGGCTATCTGCCCAAGGGCATTTATAAACCTAGCCAGAGTGTGTCGGCTTTCGCCGTCCCACTGATTAATTAACTGAGCCTCTGACAAGCACAGACACTATTCTGGCCAAACGGACTAATTGGTCTTTAACAACAGCTTTTTTTCTGGCATACTGGGTGCCAACTATTATAGTATACACTACTGTAGTCCACACAAGTATTGGGAAATGTAGGTTTCCTATGTATGTTGCAACAATAGCACTGTTTAGCAAAATCCTTCCTCAAATCAACAATCAAATGTACAACATTCTCACTACTAGTATGGGTGAATTCCAAAAAGTCAACTATTATTCATATACTCAATAAATTCCCTCAACTTTTCTGGTGTATCCACCCATAAAATAAAGATGTCATCCAGGAACAACATACATAGATTCCAAGGATTTTTTAAAGCACTGTCAAAAATATGCTGCATCTTTTCTCAAAAGGACATGACAGAATTAGCAAACATGGGGTACATGCTGCCCCTATGGCTACACCCTTAACTTGTTTAAAATACTGACATTCAAAACGATAAAATTATTCTTTAAAACAATCTCCATAAGGGTTATGACAGCATTCATCTTTTCACTGCGTAACGATGCCTGTTCAAATAAATATTCCTCCAGCTAATCTAACCCCACCTGATGGGGAATAACTGAATAAAAATTTTTGACATCAACTGTCACAAAAATCGTCTCCTCAAAAAATACCAAATCACTTACTTGGACTAAAAAGGAACAGGAATCTCTAAATAATGCCGGTAGCTACATCACACTCTCCTTCAATAAATAGTCTTTATATTTTGCTATACGATATGTTTTTGTTCTGGTCCAATCTACTATTGGTCTGACAGGTGTAAGCACTTATGAATACTGGGGATTCACACTATTCAAGCAATTACCAGATTTTCTTCAGTTGTTCTTCTTCTTTCAGCTTTTCCCAGTTAGGGGTTGCCACAGCGGAACTCCGGTCCACTAATGATTGCCAGTAGATTTTTAGGGTGCCGAGGTGCCAGCTCGATGCTCAACCTTCAATGAAGGCATGCCCATTTACGCATGTCTTTTGAATGCCACTCGACTGCAGGGAGGACACAGAAGGCACTCCAGCCGAGAATCAAACAGGAGAACCTCTTGCTGTGAGGCGACAATGCAGTTATATAGTCAAATTCTTTCTTAGTTGACTGCTCTTGAAGTAACGTTTAAAATGTAATCAATTTAAAAAAAAAACAATGTTAATTTCATTCCTGTACACTTGGATGTATAAATCTTCAAGTAACAAAGCTTTCATTTTGTTGCTATAATCAATGCTATTCATGATGACCAACCCACACCCCCTTATCAGGTTTCATAACTAACTGATTTATCACTTAATTCATTCAATAATGCAACATCTTCTCTAGACATATTATAAAACTTATTCTTTGCAGGTTGCTTCAAAATATGCCAAGTGTGTAATTCACAACATTTTTCAAAGACCTGTATATTGTGATTAGGGGTGGGTTAAAAAAATACAGTTGTGTACACTTAACATAAATGTAGATGTTTGAGTGTATTCACTATTGCAGTCATCTTTTTTTTTCCTTTAACAACATTCTGGACTAGAAACATTACCAGTTTTATCACCAGTGTCGATTGTGTACAACCTGGTCTAATATTAATGTAACACCAAGTTCTTTTTTTAAAGCCTTTAACCTTTGATTTAAAGAATTTACTAGGCTGTCAGTAAGCATACCTGTTTCAGGCATTTATGAGTGAAAAGATAAAATGGTAGAAGCTTGATAAAACAGACTTTGATGAAAGGCATGGACAGATCAGAATTATAAGTTGGCAGAAAACTGGGCCAGTTTCTTACACATACCCACAGTGAACAAATGTGTATTGTGTTGGTGTTAAATATAAATCATGTGAGAAACACACAGGTTTCAGACCTGTTCAGTGGTATCTGATAGTACTCCTAGAACATGTCAAATCCCCTAGGGAGCATACTTCTTCAGATGGTGTCACACTATGTGTTGTTTTATCAAATCACTGTTTTGTCAAAACCTGTGTTGAATTACAAGGAGACGGCAGTACAATGGAGAGCAGAATGTTACTTTTTTCTTCACTGTTATGTGATCCATGAGTTAGTGATTTAAAGTTTCATAGTGATGCGGTGGGCCATTTGTTTTTGTGTCTGCCATGTTTTCGTTTGTGTACTAAGATCATGGTACATTATTTGTTGTACTGGAGGTTGTGATGTAGTGTAGTGCGTAGGGTTGTTCTGATTACTACTGTTGTACAGTCTTCCAAACTGCAAGTTAAAATGTCCCATAATCTTATTGCGTAAAATGTGCTTGTATGCTGTGAATATACCAAAACTAAAGGCAAAATCACAAAAAAGATTTCGAGACCTATGAGGACATGATCTCAAAAGCTTTATGTTTTGTGTTTTATTAAAGTTTAGTAAGGAGGTGAATTTGAGTTGTTTTTGTGATTTTGCCTTTGGATATTTTATAGACTCTTTGGTTGCTGTATCCTGTTTTTTTGTGTTTCCTGAGCATACCAAAACTGTCACTAATGTAAATAATATATTTTAAATGTAATGTCAGAGGAAGGGAACATTGTTTGGCTAGTAATAAGAGTGTTTATAACCAACATGACAGTATTGAACATGTAAATGCTGTGCCTAACAAAAATGTGAGTTACAGCCAGCATGCTAATGATGAAAATATTCTAAATGAATGTCATAAAGCAACTGCTAGAAGAGTGCAAATAGCATGTACCTCATTAGTATGAGTATCTCATCCAGGGACAATGTAGTCATAACATCCCTGTATTCTTCCCTTATAAGACCCATTATTGAGTACAATGCCCCTTTTAGCATGTACCTCACAAAGCACATGCAGCAGCTGGAGAGACCGCAGAGGTTCCTCATCCATAGAATCCAGGGCCTCAAACATCTACCATACACAGATAGGCTAAAAGCCCTGTCCCTCTACTCACTCTCCTACAGACTCCTCAGAGGTGACCTCTGTCTGGCATACAAAGCAATCTTAGACCCTGCCCTGATGGGACTGTTGCATATCCGCAAGTCAAGCTCCACTCGAGTAACCCAAACACGTGACCTCAACCTGGCCTGTGACATCAATAGGACTTGTTGGTGGGACAGATTTGTGTCACAGAGACTCCCCCTTTTCTGGAATAGACTCCCTTGCCATGTAAAGCAGAGTACTTCATTAACCCTTTTTTAAGCGCAACCTGGATAACTGGATGAGGAACAGAAAATACACCCCTGGGATTCCATCTGTGTTCCTTCTGGACAGGGGCATCAGGTGCTGACTTGTTGGAACACGGGCTAAATTCTTGGCTAGGCTTGTAAGGGCCTCATGGACAATAGCCTAGTAACTTCCTATGACTCTTTGATTGTCTCTGTGTTTGCACCAAGGTAGCCAAATGTATGGTATTAGTATATGGGACTGAATTAAATGGGTACTTGAATCTGTGAGAATGGTCACATTTATTAAGCTCTGTATGTGTCTAGACATTTTATTTATTTAACATTTATTTACTGGGAAAGTTTGACTTAGAACAAAGCCAATTTTCAGTGGAGGCTCAGGGAGAAATGCTCGATATGCATGTCTTTGTAATGTTGGAGGAAACCGGAGTACCCAGAGAAAACCTACAAAAATGCAGGGAGGACATGCAGACTCCACACAGAAGGCACTCCAGACAAAAATTGAACCTGAGAACCTCTTGCTGTGAGGTGACAATGCTACCACTGCAACACTGCGCCATTCATAAAACTGTGCCACATAAAAATACAAGAGGAAAGTGGAAGTTATATGTGCTCATGGAGTCAGAAAAAGTTATTCTATAACACAAGTAAAAATGGACCTAATTTAACACATGATGTCATAACTGGCAATACGTCTTTCAGTTCAAAGAGCTGTAAAAAGTAGAGGGTGGGAAGCAGCATGGTCAGATGTTCTGTGGCCAGAATATATACCACTAGTAAAAAGAGTGAGGCAGCACCAGCCTGACAGACTGGACAGTCCTAGTAAAGACAGATAGGTGTAAAAACTTCCAAATTAACTAGGTCATGGATTTGTCTGGAAAGGACAGAAGAATCAGTATGTTATTGTATTACAAAGTCTTACCAGAAAACCCCAGCTATTAAGTTAAATAAGTCAGTGCAGAAACTGAAAGGAAAGACCCCACCTCCAATTGATGGATGCGCCTAGTTAGGTACATACCAACGGGGCAGTGTACTCAATGATAGGTTTGATGAATGCTGAATATAGTGGAACAATGACTTCCTTGGACCTAGATGCCATACCTTTGTTTAAAAGTTGCACAACATAAAATGATTTCCTCACTACTTTAGATGTGTGATGGTCAAAGGCTAGATTACTGTCTGTATGTACCTCCAAGTTCCTGACTACTTGTGGTCAGCTCTTAGGAGTATGTTGTCAATATGATAGTTACTATGGCTGGATTACTTCCCGAATGATACTGACACAAGTTAATTAATACCTATTTTACATTCGACAGACGTCCTAACATCAGAGACAGTGAAGAATAATTTGCCCAAGTATCTACAGATAAGATTATATCAGCCTAGCTGGACCTCGATCAAACCTATAGTACAGAGCATGCAAAGTTGAAACAAGTTTCATGGCCTCAACATAGCATACCAAAACTTAGCTCAGCAAGACTGTGGCTTCTCAAAAAAGGACCACTGCAGATCTCATCTCTTGCACTCTGGGAGAAGGAACATCTGATCTTGGCAATCATATCCACTAAAAAATGGCATTTTCAGTTTGATAGGATGAAAATATTTTGGTTCCACTTGATGTCATGTAATCTTGCACAGTCAAATCTTCAACTAGAGGAAACAAACAGGCTGAAGCTTCAACTTGGTGATCTAAACAAAAAAAGCATTTGTTGCAGGGGACAAGATCTTTTACATCCCCATGTAGGGTGATTTGCTTCTTAGATCCCCTTACTTGGTATGCTAATGTCATGGACTGACAATTATGAAATAAAATTAAAAGCCAAAAAACTTTGAATCGTTGCCAGAAAACACATGAAAATGGATTCAACATACATTGTCTTGGCAAAACAACAATCTCAGAGTTTCAAATTGGGAAAATGTACATGACAAGGTAATACCTCATCCACTTTACAGGCAGTCAAGTACAGGGAATTCAAATATTTTCTGAGCAGCAAGGCAGGCCAAGCTTCCTAGCCCACCGACCTCCCACCACCCAAACAACATTGTCAGACAACTAGCTGCAACAGAAGTCTTACTGGACAGATAAGATGTCCTTTTACATGAGATTTCTGTCTCATAGGCAGTGTAATGTATATCCAGACTAAGTTAGTCCTCATATTTTTCCAGATATAATAAATGGTAAGCACTTTCATTTGGTGAACCAGTATCACTATATGTGATAAGAGGATTAATATAAAAGGAAAATTTAGCTGTTATACCCATGCAGTAGTGTATGCTGCTATGTGCACAGTGTCCAGCCTTTTATATAGGAAAAACACAATGCAAATTGGCACAATGGATTTACAAGCATTGGTATGAAATATGTCATTGTGATGAAAAAAATGCCTTATATAGGCATGTTAAAATCTTCCCTGATTACTTTTTCGAATTTCTGGTGCTATAGCAGGTAAAATGTGGGGATAGAGGGGGACCCTGGAAGTTGTTCCTCGAAGAGAAGGAAACCTGGTGGCAAGTATTTCTTAATGCTTACTTGCCACCAGGCTTAAATAATGTAGTGTCCATCTCTAGTAAGTTAAAATTAAAACTTTTTGACAGATGAGATTTCTCTTCTGTTCCTGGACTTGTTTTTTTAGAAGACAGAATAGGTAATTTGATATGTATTTTTATATTTTTTACATTTTATTATATTTCTACATATCTTTATTATTCTTTATTAGTCTTTATATTCCATTTTTAAACATTTTTCATTCTACACAGGTCTGGATCAAATGATCATCTTGGAATATATATATATATATATATATATATATATATATATATATATATATATATACATATGTGTGTGTGTGTGTATTTTTATAATATGTATTACACAGTTAATTATTTATCAGTAGATATTTCTGCAGTTCTTGTTGTTCTTGTTTTATTGGTCGGTACTAATTGGCATTAATTGATTGTAGGTGGGGTGTGATGTATAAAAATGCTTGCACTTGCTTTTTATTTTATCTGAAGAAGTTTGGTGATATTCACCAAAAGAAAGCGCTTACCATTTATTATATCTGGAATAAATCTTTGGATTTTATTTTGGGATTCCAACCTGTGTGTTTTTATTTATCTGGTTTTGCTGTTTTTTCGGTTTGTTGTTTTTTTAAGTTAGTTCTCAAGCAGGTGAATGTTCTTCCATAGCGGCATTCCAGCCTTTGTCCAGTTCTCTGAATTTTTCAGAACTCACAGTCAAACAATGACTTAGAATGAGTAGGGGACATTGAACATAGTTGAACAAGGACCATAGTGTCCAGGGTACTAGTCACATTATTATTATTATATAGCATATGTAATAAATTGGGGTGTCTGTATTGTCCATGCTAAGAAGTTTTTATGATTCAAAATAATTTTTATTTATTTATTTATTTATTAACTGGGTAAGGACACTGGTATGATGATCCTTTTCAGGCATTACCCAGGGCATAAGGCAACACAACAAAGACAATAGCGTTATATAAGTACCTCAAGAAATATTGCAGCACAAAAGAATAATTGAGCATCAATAATTATGCTACACAATTGCATATAAATGCTCAGCTCTGTACCAGGATGTATCACTGGTGGGAGTCTGAGTCCAATCTAAACTAGGTAGTGGTGTGCCCAATAGACTCTTTCCACCACTGGTTCCTGGCTATCATACCCAATTCCAAGAACAAGTATGAGAAGTCTCTACATTTATGAGTAACATTGGAAGTTATCCATACTGTATTTCCAGTGCTATTGAAGAATCAAAAGTTCCATAGTGAGCTCAGAGACCCCATCATCAACCAGACATTGACATATCCCAAGATGAATCATCTGGAAGATTCGTTGACGGAGCTCACAAGACCCCACCCCCCAGTAACTAGATTGGTGGCAAATGAAGAGAAATCTGTGCTTTGCTAGTGCCTCAAGGAATACTTCTTGGTTAGTCATCCCAACGTTTATTTGATTTAAATCTATATCATTGCTGAAACATACAATGATTCATCCACTGATACTGTCATACCTTGGCCTGTAAATTACATAAAAGTCTGTGGGATAACTACAGTCAAATGTAGCCTGTTGTTTTCAGTCAGAAATGTCACCAACAGAAATTCAAAGTCAACATTATGGGGCATGCCAGAGATAATTCTTGGCTTATTTGATATCTACCTGGCATTAAATAAAAAAGTCAATGTATTATCAGGATAGGCCCTTCTTAAAGCTGAGGATGATAATTCCAACAGCTGACGTATTAGTATCACAAAGCAAAGCCCTTGTCACAGTAATGTTTCAGCCTGCTACAATGTCTGGTTATCTTTAGCCCCGACCCAGGCCCTCAAGTCCAGATATACAAGAAAAGAGAAGATAAAATATTTGCAGTTCCCAGATCCCTACACCTAGGAAAGATCTTGGAAATGAAGAAATGTGTTCATATGGGTGGAGGGCTAAAAAAGGTATCTACGTAAAAAAAGAAAAGTTCCATTTGTTGCACTAAGATGATTATAGCAAGTATATATAACAAAAGTTAAAATAAAACAAATGTTTGTGCTAAATCCCCCAAACAACCAGAATAATGCAACCAGTCCAGAACTATAATAACAAGAATATATAAACTGATTTAAAACAGACTATGAGAATATAAAGCAGCAGATTATGTTAAGTGAATGGAATAGTAATGTGTAAAGCTTCATGTGATGATGGAAACCATAAAAAGGGTCAAAACAGAGTGAAAATAGATGTGTGAGTAATGAAGGACATGCAAAGCAAAGAACTGCAGCAGATATAAGATATGAAGTGTGATTATAAGTAGGATAAATGGAAATGTCCTGCACTGACTCAGCTTTCTTAAAAACTAGTAACATGTGATACATTAATTTGCAGTGAAAAAGAATGTATATGATTAAGCACACAGCTAAACATGCACTGTTCATTCAGCAGTAAAAATGATAAATGAAGGTCTAATAAAGCAACAAGGAGAGTTGTGAAAGTGCTTACCATTTTTATTATATTTTATATGAAGTACAGAAATATGTTTTAATCAGTTTTACTGTTGTTTTTACTGCTGAATGAACAGTACATGTTTAGCTGTGTGTTGACTCCATTTGCTGTTGGATTGTTTACATAAACGTTTTGGAGAGGAGCATTTACTGCATTAGTTGTAGCAGATTGTTTCATGAAAAACTATGAAATATGTTTATTTATTTATAGCCATAGTAAATATTGATAGAGTAAATGCTGGGTAGGCAACTCCGCTAGAATATGGCAGCAAGAATGTGATGTAGGATAACAGATAAAAATCTGGGCAGTGAACTCAATAAAAAGTCTGATGTTTAGCTAGACGAAAGGAAGGAGTGTAATGTAATGTCTGCACAAATAGTTGACACATTAGAAAGCAAGCTAAATACATCCACATTCATGTTGACTTAGGCCAGTTGTTGCTTTCATTTGGTCAGAATTTATTTCCTGTGAATATACAAATAAAAAAAAGGTTCCACATTATTACAAAAATATCTCATATATGCCTTCTGAATTTCCAGAAACATTGGATGATGAAATACATTTATTATGTGTTTGTATATAAAGTATGCTGCTATAGCTCATGAATGTTTATTTACTGGTTTGGGCCATTTGGCATGAGGTCATCATATTCAGGCGGATCCTGCTATTTTACCAGTCACCCATGGTCTAGCAAAAGTTCCAGTGGCACTGATAGGCAGAACTGTAAAGGAGTTGCACAGAATAGAAAATAAGTGTTTGATGGAGAAACGGACTGAGCCTACCTGTACAGTGAATAGAATAATTACTGTGGTGAAACATGACAATTTGTAAGACCCTAATAAAGCTACATAAGGGGAGCATTATCCACCTCGTTCCATAGAAGTTGTTCCTGCAATGCCGAATGCAAATTACTTGTTGGTACTTGATGCTAATTAGTGATTTCAGCAAGTTAAGCCAGAAGAAGAAAGTTAGGTTCCAAGCTCTATATATTTAATTCACCTGAGATGAGAGTATTCAGTTTGGCATTTTATCGACATGTCACATGTACATGCAGAGATGACTGAATGTCTTGAAGGTAGCATTGTTGATTATATAGGGATTTAGGATGTAGTTACAAACTGCCATATTCATACATAGTAACTCATTCAATTACTAAGGTTTGACAGCTACAGCAGAAGCCTAAAGCTAGAACTGCTTCCTGCACCCAGGGTCCAGAGTTTGATTCCTTCCGCCTTCAGTTACCTCCAGCCAGAGCTCCTAGGTCACCCCTGAAAAGAGCTAATTGTGTCCATTGAGATTTTGTGGTCAATAAATAGATAAAATAAATAAATAGATGAAGACATTGCAATCTCAAGACGAACATAAGTGAGTGAAAAACCCAAGATATATGGCTTGTGTTTTAACTTTACAAGGCTTTCAACCAAATTATATGAAAGTCAAAACTGTGGGTTACATTTCTTTACCAGATGATAAAGCAATTGTTTGGGAGTTTTCATGGAATGATGAAGCATTTTTTTTAAATTTATTCCAAATATATCTAAAATATGTAAGCATGTGAGGAAATTGTGGACCAAGATATAACTTGGTATTGGAGTGATTATGTTGCTCAGATTGTTAGTTATGAGCGTAACCCCTCTGAACTGTTTTGGTGTAAACAAACTATTCCCACTACAAACTGATGCAAGTCAAAATGAAACTGCTGTATTAATTTTGCAGTGCAAATAAAAATGTCTCATCACAACAGTAATTTAAGAAGAGAAGCAGAATCATCCTGTTCACCTCGAAGTAGATCACAGGATAAGAATGGTGCAGATTTCATTCTTTCCAAAAAGATATCTGTCTGAACAGTGTTCAGAATTGCCAGTTAACTGATATGATGTTTCAAGCTGTGTTCACTTCAGTGAAGGCATATTTCTTCAGGTATAGTGTTATCATATATGAGCCTGCAGTATGCCAGTATTGAACTGAGAACATTTTCAAGAGTAAATGCAATTGTAAAACATATCTAGTCAAATGTATGTGCTGTCATTTAGTCAAGAAGAAAAGAAACTATAAAACACTTAATGAAAAAGTCACAGGGCAGTAATGGTGTTGACCACATAGGCTGTCCTTAGCATTACTGGACTACAAGAATGTTTTGCTTCACTGCAAAGAATCATTCTGTGGTCTGATCATCTGTTGATGGTTAGATATTAAAAGCCAGAATTCCTATACCAGAACTGTAGCAAGCTCATCTGGTGCCCTGAGCAGTTCCTTGAAATGGTGTCCCCTCAACTCTAAGTTGTAGACCTCCCAAAAAAAAGTATTTTCAGAGCTGAATATCAGCTCTTCTTTCCTGAAACCATAACACTCTGCTTGATACAAATATAACAAACAGCTTGCTATAGTGAAATCACCACTTATGCCCTGAGGGTTAGGGTTGGCATACTGGTTAAGGTGTTTACCTCACACACACAAAGTGCAGAGTTTGATCCTTAACTTTGACAGGAAAGTGGCTAAGCTTAAAATGGTCTGGATGGGTAGCTAGCCTAGTACTTACCAATGACCCTCAAATGCAGTATCAGCATCCAAGAATAAGAACGGTGGCACTGCTCTTCCACGCCATCAACACATGTTGGTCTCACCCCTAAGCTTGCACCCTGGGCACCACCCTCCCAGTTATGGCTTTTCCTATGCCTGCTACTTTGGTGATTCCTGAAAATCAGAATCCCATTCAAGAGAGACTTAAATAAAATGAGTTAAGACAAAGATTTTATTATAATGGTCTAAGACTTGTGTGACTTGAAAGAACAAAAGTAATAAAGACAAGAGATGAGAATTCAATCAAACCGTTATGAGAAATAACCAGAAATAGCTGTCCAGACTAAACATCAGCAGTCATGATTATATACTGTAACAGTTATGATTATACACTGTAGCAAAGCACTGGAAGACAATCCATCTGTTCAGCAAGACTTTGTCCTGTGGTGATTGTGAGAGGTTCTGAGAGAAAAAAAAAAATTTCTCCAAGGCTATGTTACATCAGCTTTAAAACATTTAGTTGTGGGCTTACGAGATGCATGGCTTACAAGTCAGGAAGCAAAAGAAGCACACCAACCTGAAAAACACAGTAGGAAATTACATCCACTTGTAAAGAATTTCGCTGTATGTTTGTGATCTGATGCAGCAAACTGTTATTGTCCTTTCCTAAAATAGGCACACTGTCACTATTAAAGCTTAGGTTTACACACTGTGAATTTGTAGTAACAGGAGTGAAATTTATAAAGATCTAATTTCATGGACCATCCTTGCTGGGTCTTGCTCATGTTTGTCTCTTTTCTGCAGTCAGCTTCTAACATCTTTTTCCAGAAGTTTGTGAAGTTAGGATTAGATGTGCGTACTCATGTGATGAATGCTGTGATATCCTATCCTACATCCATCAAGTCACCCCAAGTTCTGTTTTTTTTTTGTCTCACATAGTTCCACTCTTGGTCCTTGCTATGACTAGTCAGATTCCACCATTTACATAAACTTTGTGTTTGTTTTTGCTCCCAAAAGTTTATGAAGTCTAGGAAGAATGGAAGGAGTTCTTGTTGAACACAGGTCATGGCCAAATGGGGCCCTAGGCAGGGCACTGGATTGGGGCTCCCCAGCAGACCCCCCAATGGCCATTCCAGTGTCCCATTAATTGTCTATTTCTCCTTACCATAAACACTGTTCAAACCTGTCAGTGTTCATAATATTTCCTTTTTTATCTCTACAATGATTACACATATTTGGATTTAATTTAAACTTGAATTTCAAATTTTATAGCACAAACAATGATGCACATTTGCTAAATAAAACAGTACAGTCTCACAATAAAACAGACTTAGCGTTATTCATTTATGTATTTATTTATTTATGTACTAACATTTCTTAACCGGGTTGGTCCAGCTAGGCTTCGGGCTCATTTTCAGTGGAGACCTGAGGAGAAAAGATCAAAGTACATCAACAGTTTACAGTAATACAAAATCACACATTTAAATCAAACATGTACAGCAAAAAAAAAAAAAAAATAAATAAAGATTAGAATAAAAAGAATGATAAGAGATGGTTTTACCACAAAATAATGAGAGAATAGGCAGAAAAAATACAAGCACATAAAATATTTATATATTTACATCAAGAGTTTAGACAAACAGTATAGGTGGTAACATTTTAGAAAGTATCCACAATAGTACTTTAGCATAAACATAAACATTAACATGAATAAGATTAACAGATTGCTTTCTACAGGATAAGGAACTGGAGAACCAGGCAAGAGTGGAAGAGGATAGGTTAAGGTTAGCAAGTTTAGAAAGCAGTAGGGGATGGGAGACAGTATCAAAAGCTTTGGAGAGGTCAAGAAATAGACAAGATATGAGTTTGTTATTGTCGAAGGCCTCAGCAATAGTGTAAGTGAAGGATAAGAGGGCAGTAGTTTTGCTCCGAGTGGGATGGAATCCTTGCTGGGTGGGAGTGAGAAGATTGTACTGAAGGAGGTAGTTGAGAAGTTGTGAGTGGATACATTTTTCGGGAATCTTAGAGAGGGGGGATAGGGTAGCTATGGGTCAGTAGTTAGATGGGTCAGTAGAATTACCGCCTTTATGTAGGGAATTGTGTAGAAGGATTTCCATAGGGTAGGGACAGTAGATTCCAGAACAGATCTATTAATAAGTATAGATACTGGATAGGCAATGGAGTTGGCAGCAAGTTTTAGGAAGGTAGGGGGCAGATTATCAGTTGAAGGAGAGCATGGTTTGAGATTCTGAAGAAGAGATCTGATGTAGGAGGTGGGAACTGGATGAAAAGAGAAAATATGTTTATTAGGAGGGTTGGGAGGGGTGGGTGGAGAAGAGGTGTTGCAGTTGGAAGGAATGAGTGTTTGAATGGAGTCTGTAAAGTGCTTATTGAGAAGATTAGCGGTTGCAAGAGGGGATGTGTCAGGGTAAGGGGAGGGGATAGAAGGGTGGCCTGGAGAAAGGATTTTGTTAATAGTAGACCAGAATTGTTTGGGGTTGGAGTCGCTGTTGAGTTGGGCTGAGTTATAAAAGCACCATTTGTCATTATGGGTTTGCTTCTTGGTGAGGTTTCTGAGTTGTCTATAAATGTGTAGAAGAGCTAATTACCTTGTTTTGATCCAGGCTTTCCATGCTCTATATCGCTTTAACTTCAGGGACTTGGTTTCTTTGGAATGCCAGGGAGCAGAGATGGATTTTAATCCAATCTTCCTAGAGGGGCAAAAGAGTTCAGGGTATTCAGGAAGATGGTATTGAACCTGTTAACTTGTCATCAAGAGGGATGTGTTTAAGCTAGGACCAGTCAATGGTAGATAAAGTAGAGCTGAACTGGACTGTAAAGGTAGTGAGTTTACGGCAGTATCTATAAAGGTGGGGTTTGGGAGGTTGAGTAGTGTATCTAAGGACAGAGGTGGGGAGGTAGTCACTGAGCTGGTCTGGTAGGGTGGTGGGGTTGTGGAAGTGGTGTGGGGCATTGGTGAGTATCCAGTCAATTGCGTAACTGGAAGTAGAGTTTTTATTGTAAGCGGGTGGGGGTAGCTATCAGCTGATGGAACGCATACAGGTCGATACTGAGTTGAGGATAGTCAGTTTTAAGTTGAGACCTATCTAGGTTCATATCTCCTAAGATAAGTGTTTCATAAGGTATGCTGTTGGAAAACCAGCAAACTTTTCTGTCATTGAAACTCACATTAATTGAAATGGAATTGAAGCCCACATTCAAAGACAATGCATCTGGCCAGTGGTGGATTAAGTTTACCTTTTGGCTGTTTTCAGACCATAGGCCCTTTGCACACATTTAGGACGATGTAAAATTCCATGTCTTCTTTGATTCATTTTCTTGACTGCATTAAATGATATTGTTTGTATAATATAGCACCACCAGAGTACATTTTAAATCTGTAGTTTTGAATATTTTTCCAGTAAGCTATAAAACAAAACATATGAACCAATAATGGCAAAACTGTCCATTTTAGAACATTTCAACCATTAAAGGTCCCTCAAACTTCTGTCATTACAATCCACCAATGTCAGTAAACATACACAATCTCTACAGAAGTAAAAGTCATGTAAATAATTCCACATTAAAGAGATCTGTAGCTAATGAAGAGGTTGCTGCTAGCAAACAACTTTATATGTCAGTGTTTCATCTACAAAGTCAGTTCTGTGACCCTTGAAGAATAAATGACCTATAGTACATTAAAAAAACAAAATTAGTAAGCTGCTAATATTGCAATTGGGAATGGATGGTAAACTGATAACAGTTTCATAGTTACATGGTATCTCAAACAAAGGACACACTCAAGACTGCAGCAGCTTGCCCCAACCTTAAAGTACAACAGAGTATCAGCAATCCATCTACATGCTGATACTGTAGACTTCTGCATAGACCCACAGACTTCTGCATCAAAAGCAAGTATGCTACCTGTTGTGCTACTAATCCAGCTTTCAAATTCTAGCAACCATTTGCTAAACAAAACAGCTGCAGATTGAAAACAGACTTAGCATGAGCAGCAGTAAACTTCTCTTCCCTTGAAGCTCACAATTCTTTGAAAATGTTCTGAAACTCACATCACAATTCCTTGAAAATGCAATGCACTGAAACTAACAATTCCTTGAAAATGCACTAAAACTAATAGTCTGGTAGCTGGTGTAGAGGTTTCAGGTTCTTGCCTCCTGTAACTAGGGTCTGAGCCTGGTTAAATTAACTAAGCTGTCACCCCTACTCTGGCAGTACATACACACACACACACACACACACACACACACACACACACACACACACACACACACACACACACCTCATTCATCCAGAAAAAAAATCCATGCTCATTTTCAAAAAATCACACTCTCTGATCCATGCTCATTTTCAAAAATCACACTTTCTAGTCCATGCTCATTTTAAAAAATTACCCTTTCTGCTCCATTCTAGTTTGTGTGCATGAATTGTACTAAAGATGCAGACACACACACACACATGCACACACACACACACACACACACACACACACACACACACACACACACACACACACACACACACACACACACACACACACTGACATTGCTAAGGACACACTGCATGTGTCTTTAAAGAAGAAATGTAATACGTGCAGAGTGTGCTCGTAAAGAAGAAATGCAAGTTTGTCAGCCAGTAGGCTCCCCACCCCAAGCCAAGGGGCAGTAGGTGACTGCCTTATCGCCTAGTGCTGGATCTGGCTCTGGTTGAACCAATGGGAGGATCTTTTGATGCCAGTGGAGTGAGCTATGGTTAGGTACTTGCAAATTCATTGGGAAGATTGGCTTTGGCTTCCTAAGTCTGTATTGGCCATTACAGGGTCTAAAATTATCCTCAAGGACTTCTCCCCCTCTTCTTCTCCTTTGATGCCCTGAGAATAACTTA
>NC_056732.1:1391042314-1391069814 GCF_019279795.1 Protopterus annectens
TATAACCTCCTGATTCTATTGGGGTAGAGCTTACATGTTGTGCATGTGTGTGCAAGCATTTCCTAGTAGCACTCTAGTTGCTGTCTTTTGGCTTTTCTCGGTTAGCGGTCGCCACAGCGGAACTCTGGTCCACTAATGATTGGCAGTAGATTTTCACGAACACCGAGGTGCCAGCTCGACATTCAACCTTCAACGAAGGCACACCCATTTACGCATGTCTTTCGAACGCCCACCCAACCACGGGGAGGACATGCAGACTCCACACAGAAGGCACTCCCCGCACTCTAGCCAAGAATCGAACGGGAGAACCTCTTGCTGTGAGGCAACAATGCTACCGCTGCACCACCACCACTCTAGTTCCAACCTAATAAATATACGCTTTAAGCTGAACTACTTTCACTATAGAACTTTTTTTATGTAGCTTTCTGCTACAGAACTTGTTGTCCTTGCAAGTCATATCTGCAGACACTGAAAATAGTTACAAAGGCACTTGAAAAGTAGGTACATCCAGCCAAAAATCTGGGCATCTAATAAGCATACAATTTGAATAGCAAATAACACATAACTCTTCCTGTTTCCAGTGGGAATGTGGGATACTACTGAGAAATACTTGTTAAAAACTGGGAGTGACAAAAATGAGGGAAAAAAATAAAAACACATTAGCAAAGACAAAGTATAACATATGTCGATTTTAATGAATTGTATTGTAAAATTCTATCACACAGGGGAATTTATTTTTGATTCTGCAAAAGGGAAAAATGTAAGATGTATCTTCTTTATTTAACTTTTGAGTCCCACTAGTATGTTTGTTATATAGTGTAGCTTTTTGTTTACTAGATGGATCCAAACATTACATGTGATAATTGGAAATTCAGAAAACTGTATGAAGGAGTAAAGCAAGCCTAGGAACAGGGACATACCTTAAAAATAGAACTATCACATGCAGGGGTAGTTCAGCCATGAAAGCAGGGACATTTCTCCAACATAGGGACAGTTGGGAAGTTGGATGCAAATGAGTCCTTGCTTCAATAAAACTAAATAGGTTAATGTAATTCTGTAAATTCTCTGTACATACAGATTTATCTTCTGGGTCTTGTTGCTTAAAATGTTTATTTGCTCGCTTCATTTACCTGATTAACAATGTACAGCAATACATACAGTCTCTTCAGGTCATTCAGTCCGCTTATAGTAAAAAGATTTCATAGGCTAGAACATTTATACAAGATGTTCAGAGACAGAACCAAGAATTTTAGAACTGTACACAATCTTCTAGAATGTAGCCCCCATGGCTGTAGTTCCCACAACCATTTTAACACAAGTCAACTCACAAAAGAAATAAATTATTTCTAAAAAGTATGCACAGTGGTATACATAGGCTCACGTAACCCTTGGTATGTACGATGGCTTGGAACACAGATATGATACCTTTTATTGGACCATTTTCGGTTTTGCAATTTCTGGAGCTATCAAGTGGAATGAACCCTTTGTCAGGATTTATTAAGTTACTGATGTGAGATACAGTGCTTCCAGTGTCTTTGTGTTTTCTGTAGACCGACATGGTATATCTTTATTTTTTTATTTTTTTGTTTTCTATAGAATGATTTAAAAGCTATCCTACTGACACATGTAAAAGCAGGACGAAAGGTTCAGTCCAAGAAACCTTGCTTTTCAGCCTTTATGTGAGCTCTTTACTAAGTAACTAAAGTACTCACTGTTAGTCAGTATGCAGATCACATGCCCGTACTATACTCAGCTGTGAGCCATGATGGCTCAAAAGAAGCTGCATAACCGCTTTGAAAGAATTGGCTATAGGACTTGTACTTGCTCTTCATAAAAACACACACACACACACACACACACACACACACACACACACACACACACACACACACACACACACCCGCACACGTGCACATGCTCACACGCGCACACACACACACACACACACACACACACACACACACACACACACACACACACACACACACACACACACACACACACACACACACTATTGTGCAGCAATCACTGTCAGGCTATTCATACTCCTTTACACATTGACTATTTGGTGAAGTCATACCCTTTGCATCAAACATGAAGTACGTGGGGTTATACAAGGCCATACCATCTCCTTTGAAGACCAACTAACCTAAGTAGTCCAAACGTACAGCTCATTTCATGGTAGGATGTAAGGGTCTATATCCATCATTTTGTCCTCCTCTAGAACCAAACTTGTATCATTTTTCTTATTCTTTACCCTTTTGTTTTGGCTATATTCTATGCATAGATGGTTTTCTGTCCTCATATATAATTGAAATAACTATACAATAAAACAAAAATTGTCTGTGACTCAGGGCACACAGCTCATTGTAGTAATCAAATAGGTCTCTAAACTGACTATCAGATATGCAAAAACTTAAATATTTTCTATTAAATAAAACTTTCAGATTCCTACACCTTTAAGCATACCCTCTACCTCATAATTTTTTAAATACATACACATCCAATTGATTTTAAAAATAAACTAACTGGCATCTCAAACACATATCAAGGAGTGTCAATACATATGATAATTCCTTAATCAGAAATGTCATAGGCTGTGTTGAAAAATGCTCTCTCCCTATGTCAAAAATACAAGCAGTGCACGTATTTTTAAAGCAAAAATGAGGAAATAAGTCCCAATTCATTCCTGAACAGCTGGCTTGAATTTGTTGGCAGAGTATCCCTGACTATAATACAATGATACCTTGTGTATAAACAGTCCTCATTAAGTGTATGCTACAACTGTAATTTGGGGTCACATTCAGAAATGCACCAAACACAGTCTTTGTCATACCTATTGTCTCAGCTGCATGACAGAAAACTAATAAAATAACATTATTTTTTTAAATAAACCTATAACTGACTATATGTGTGGCTATCATATAACTTAATACATTATTGATGATGGAATTTTACAACTATAGTTAGTGTTTATTGTTCACTGTATATTATAGAGTTCATTCCAAGCCTCTACTGGAAATAGGGCTGAACCCCGTGAGCATCTGAGCAGTTAAAGCATGCATACATACATTTATATACATATATATATATATATATATATATATATATCCAATCTATATATATATATATATATTTATATATATATATATATATATATATATATATATATATATATATATATATATATATAATATGGCGCAGTGGTGCAGCAGTAGCATTGTCATCTCACAGCAGGAGGTTTTCTGGTTTGATTCCTGGTTGGGGTGACTTCTGTGTGGAGTCTGCATGTTCTCCTTGCATTCATGTGGGTTTTCTCTGGGTATTCTGGTTTCCTCCCACATCACAGAAACATGCTTTTGGAACATTTCTCCCCGGGCCTCAGCTGAAAATTGGCTTCCTTCCAATTTGGACTTTCCCAGTAAACAAATATTAAATAAAAAAAAAAAAAAAAAAAAAAATATATATATATATATATATATATATATATATATATATACACACATATATATATATATATATATATATATATATATATATATATATATATATATATATATATATATATATATATATATACATACACATACACACATACATGAATGCATCCATACATAAATGCGTGCATACATAAATATAATCATACATGGATGCATACATATATGCATGCATACATACACTCTAGGATGCATACATGCATACACAAACATGAATGCATACATACATAGACACACACACACACACGGATGCATACATATATAAATGCACACATATACACCCACATGGATGAATACATACCTAAATGCATATGTACATACATGGATACATACATACATATGCACATGGATATATACATACATACATAAATGCATACATAAATACATATATGTATACACAGATGGCTGTATAAATAAATAAATAAAATACATGATGAATATCTCTCTATACTTTTGATGATGCTGTTAAATTTAGGAAAGTACATAGAAGCAAAGACAGTACTTTTTTAATAGGGTTCACTATACAGTCTGCTAAGTTTAACTGTATAAAACGTTTAGATGAATGCATATACCTTGTATCCTATTTATCACCACAGTGTGGCTCAGTATATATAAGACTGCAGCTATTTCTGCAGTTTGTTTGACATTTCTATACTTGTGCTTAGCACCACTCATCTGTAATGGTATTTAAATCCTTCTCTAAGGTAGCTGCAATACCTTCACTAAAGATGCCATTAATTCTTTCCTGGATCAGTACCATTACCTCAGATTTGCAGATGTTAATTTCTACTTCACTAGCTTTGCAAAGCGTTACTTGAGAATGTGTCAGAAGTCCAGATACAAAGATGTGAAAGGATAATTTTCTGCAAACAGCTGCGGTGAAACCTCCAGGTCCCCAAATCAGGCATAATCCCAACTTTGAGTGGGTCTTGATAACTTATCTATAAAACTCATGAACAAGAATGGTGACATATGCTTCCTTGGCAGGAACCAAACCAGACCTTGAATGAAATTGATTTAATGCCAAGAATGCATATACCTTTTATACTTGGACAGGATAGTAACATAATAGTGACTACAGTACTCTATACTGCCACAGGACCTCCCATAACTCATGCCAAGGTGCATAGGCATAAACCTTCTCCAATTCTGTAAAGAAACTGCAGAGCAGAATAGAATACAATACAACAGAATAGAATAGTGAACTCCATTGATCCCTCATCCAATTGCATAATGTTGAAACATTGATCCACTATTCCTCAGAATGGGTAAAATATGCATTGTTCTTCCTGAAGCTATAGGTTCATAGGTTCATAGGTTGGTACTAGGCTATCGGCCCTAGGGCCTATACAAGCCTAGCCAAACAATTCCCCAGATATTTCTTCCCACAATATTTACTTCCCTGGACCCCTGTCTAGCAGGGTGACTGATGAGATCCCCGGGGTGAGTTTCCTTTCTCCCATCTAATCGTCAAGGTTCCTTTTGAACAGGGCCTAGGAGGTGCTCTGCTTGACAAGTATGGGCAGTCTATTCCAGGGTATGGGGAGTCTCTGGGTCAGGAACCTATACCTCCAGCATGTTTTGTTCATTGTGATGACAAGGTTTAGATCCCCGGAGAGTGTGGCTCTGAGAGATTGGGATTTCTTTAAGTGGAGCATGTCCAACAGCTTAGGGTTTGACATGGCCTTGTATATTAAGCAGAGATCGCCTCTGAGTAGACAGTATGTCACAGAGTATAGCTGGAGTTTTTTAGATGGTCAGCATAGGGCATCTGCTTTAGGCTTGTGATTCTTTTAGTGAGGTATTTCTGCGGCATTTCCAGATGTTGCAGATGTCTTGTGAGGTACATACCAAATGGGCATTGTACTCTATAATGGGTCTAATGAGGGATGAGTACAGTGGGACAATGATATCCTTTTTTCTGGATGAAAAGCCCTTAGTGATGAGGTGTGCCACATAGAAGGATTTCCTGACTGTTGTGGCGATGTGGTTATCGAAGGTGAGAGCACTGTCCACCTGTGTCCCTAAGTCTCACATCACACTTTCAGTGTTTAGTGTACTACCACCTATGTGGTAATTCATGGGTACATGGGTACATGGCTTTTCCCAAAGGGGATATCTATACATTTCTTGGCATTAAGCTTGAGCCCATGGCTCTGGTACCAAACATCTGTTTCTGTAAGGCCCTTTTATAGAATATCCACATCATTTGGTGATTCAATAATGGCTCCCAGTTTGCAGTCATCTGCGAACTTTGTTAGCCAGAGTACCTTAGTGTTGGCCTGTACTTCAGAGAAGTAGATGCCGAACAAGAGCAGTCCCAGGACTGAACCCTGAGGTACTCCACTTGTCACTTGTCTGGAGCTGGATTTGGAGTCGGCTACTGTTACTGTCTGGGTCCTGTCAGTAAGCCAGTTGGCAACCCATTGACTGATGTAGGGATTTATGCCCAGCTTAGTAAGTCTATCTATGATTCCTGAGTGGGGGAGGGTGTGGAAAGGCCTTGACAAGGTGCAGATAGGCTTTGTGGACCACCTTTCCCTCGTCCACAACTCTGGAGACTGATTCAAAGAAGTCAATCAGATTCAGGAGACAAGATCGGCCCTTCACGAACACAAACTGGGTGGGGTCCAGTGTTTGAAGGTTGCCAATGTCTTTGTTTATAAGTTCCATGATAATGCATTCCATGACCTTGCAGATTAGGCTTGTCAGACTGATGGGACGGTAGTTCTCGGGATCCAAGGTGAATCCCCCCTTTGTGGAGTGGGATAACTGTAGATGTACGCCACTCAGTGGGAACGAATCCTGAGGTGAGGCTATGATTAAACATGACACTTAGGTGAGGTGCCAGTTCAGTTTTTAGTTCATGTAGTACACAGCCCGTCTGGTCGCATGGATGCTGTATTCTTAGCTTTGGAGAGTGCGGTTTCTACCTGTGTGGCCGTGATTACTGGAATTTGGCAATCCTTTGGTATTGAGATGGGCCCTTTATGGGGTGAGAGGGGGGTGAAGTTGGCATTAAACCGATCTGCTAGGATATTGGCAATATCCTTGGGATCAGTATATTTAATGCCATTCTGTTGTAGCTCAGAGCAGATCTGAGCATTGCCATTTAGATTCTTGACATAACTATAGAATGCCTTGTGGTTGTCTTTGGAATCTTTGGCAATTTTATCTTCATAACTAGCTTTGGAGGATTTTATGAGGCATCTCAGCTTCTTACTGAGGTTGGTAAGGGAGTTTTTTGCATCCTGGGAATTTCCTCTTTTCTGTAACAGTTTCTTCCTTCTGTTGTATAGTTTGTTGATGGCAGGGGACCACCAGATTGGGTTCCTTTTTTTGGAGGAGACTATCTTGGTCCTGTTTGGAATGGCATGATTCATGCATGAGTGGATGTGCTCATACAGTGCCTTAGTGTAGGATTCAGCAGTCGAACTTTCAGTTCCCGCCTGCATGGGTGTCATGACGTTTGTCACTTCTGACTTGAGTAGTATGAAGTTGGCTTTGGAGATGTTTTTTACAGAGGTTTCCTTACTGGGGGGTGGAGGTGGGATGTGGATCTCAAGAGTGATTTGCTTATGGTCAGACCTGACCAATGAGGGGGTGACCACTGGTGTGGAGTATCTAACTCTCATGTTGGTAATGACCAGGTCTAGGATATTGGAGCCCCTGGTGGGACAATGGATTAGTTGATCCAGGGCATTGGAATTTATTTCCAAGAACCAGTGGGAAAAGGTGTTGGTACCCGAGTAGTTTTCCCAGTTAGTGGCAGAATAGTTGAAATCACCCAGTATTATGGTGTTTGGTTGTATCTTAATATTTTCCAGTATGTTTAGAAAGATGTAGTGAGAATCTTGGGGCATGGTGGGGGATCAGTAGCAAGCTACAATTTGGATTGCAGTCCTACCTAGTGTTAGTTGCACCTGGAGAATTTCAGATGCATTATGTTGGGCAACTAGCCTGGAGGTGTGAATATCCTTGGTGAATATGGACACTCCTCCACCTTTAGTGTTTTGGTCTTGGTTTGGTGACTGAAAAGTGTGGTGAGAGTTGAAGCCTGGTATTGCAGGAGTGCTCTCTGGAGTCTTGAACGTCTCAGTTACTGCACAGATATCAATGTTCTCCATTTTTAGGAGTGCCTCGTGAGAATGCATTTTGAAGTTTGGACTTCTAGCATTGAGTAGCATTACCTTCAGATTTTGCATGCTTGTACCTGTTACGGTGGTGGTTTTGTCCTTTGAACTTTGTCTAAAAAAGGCACTATAGGAGTGGCAAGAGCCTTAGCCAGTAACATGAATCCCGGGGGCAATAGGTGCAGACCATCTCTGGGAAGGCATAATGGTCTGTCAATCATGTCATCCCAGGCAGACAGATACTGGATCCCCTTTGAATGACACCAGAAGCTTAGCCAATTGTTGAAGTCAGTCATTTTGTCCTTATACTGTGGTATTGTTGTCCTATTCGATTCTCAGCTAGAGCGTCTTCTGTGTGGAGACATGCATGAATGGGCGTACCTTCGCTGAAGGTTGTGCGTCAGGGCTGGCAACTCAGCACATACAAATTTACTGCTAATCATTTGCAGACCGGAGTTCCACTGTGGCGACCCCTAACCAGGAAAAGATGAAAGATACAACAACAACAACTGTGGTATCATTCTGGGCGAAGACAGGATGCAACTCAGGGCTAGGGTTATACCTGACTGGGCCACATGATCCAAGAGTTCTTCCATGTCTCTTTTCATGTAGTCCAGGGAGGTACGTCTCAAGTCATTCACTCCAACATGGACAATGACAGAGTCGTATTTGCACTTGTTGTGGAGTGACTTGAGTGCGTGTGTTATGTGGTGGATCCTGGCACCCGAAAGGCAGCTGACTCTAATTTTCTCTTTGCTCAGCCTGGTGAATGGGACATCAGTGTGCCTGACTATAGAATAACCTATGACTAAACTGTTGGATACATTGTCTTTCCTTAAGGGCTGCTGTTGGGTGGCACACTGGTGTTATAAGCTATGTGTGACTTTGGTTGTGACTGGTGTTTGTTTGCGTTTCAGCTTCGGAGGTCCTTGTTGCTTGGGCAGGTTAATGTTAAGGGTCTCCGCATATGTGGGTTTAGTCCTGCTATGTGTGGGTGTTGATGGTGTGGGTTTTGAATGGCTATCTGTTGCTTGAGGTGTACTGAAGCTGACCCTTGGACATGCCTGTTTAGGTGTTTTTTTTTTGTAAAGTACGAGCTGTTTTCCCTTACCTTTGCAAGGTACTTTGCAATTATAGGCTGTTTAGTGCCTACAATTAATTTCTCCTTATTAACAAGGAGAGTTGAGTGCTTGTATCAGTTTAAGGCTTCCTAGTGCTTTCCAGCAGGTTCTAGAGCAAGCACTCATCAAAGGGGTTCAGATTTTAGTGCTACTACTGAAAAACCAGGTAGTTCTAAGGGAAAATTTGAAGAGCAGACTTTCTGGCACCTGGAACAGTTTAACCGTAGCCCCGCGTTGCTGCACAATGTGAAAAATGCACAAACACACATGTTTTTAAGCCAGAAAGTTGAAAGAGATAGAAACCAGCCCAAAATGGCTAATAAAATTACAATTTTAGAGCTGGAAACCACTCCTCGAGTGTTAGATAGGCAGTGCAATGCTCACCACTCCCACTGGTAAGCATTAGGACTTCCCTCTACCACAGCAAGGTCTGGATAGCTCTGAACACAGAAAATAAAGTCCTGAAACCAGCAAAGCCTGGGATCTGGACTATACTAGCTAGCAAAGGTGGGAAACGAGCCAACAAGATAGCATTTTTTTATTTTTTGTTTTTGGTTAAAACTGGCTAAACAATGCAATAATACAGTAAATAAACACAGAAAAGGCTAACACACTTGAGTGTGTAGCCCTAAACAGTAAATGCAATTAAAACTCTACAAAATTAGCAATTGAAAACTTTTTGAATGAAGCAAGGCAAGTGCACAACTGAAAAACGATTTAAGAGGCAGTAATACAGTATAATAAGTAACTAGTCTACATATACAGAAAAGTCTATATATACAGAAAAGCAGCTAAAACACACTAAAACAATTCAGATGCAGTGCAACCTAGAGCACTTGAGTTGTAGCAATATTAAGGCAAATACAATTATAATAAATGCACTAAAATATGCTCTATATTTCAAAAATGTGAGGAGCACAGTCAGAACACAAGGAATTTCAGGCAATTTTTTTTTGTAAGAAAGGGAGAAAGGAGGAACAGAAGGAAAGAAACTAAGTGGGTTGGCCTTCTCAGATGTTCTCTCTGTATTAGGTAGAATGAGCTAATGACCCTAGACTAGGAGGAGATTCCCAGATCAAATTTACAGTAGGGGCGGGCAACTGTAAAGCCACCAAGTATAACAGCAAGACACCAACAGGGAGAGAGGGTGGAGAACAATAATAAAGCTAGTAGCCTACACTCTTTTAGACAGTAAACACTACAGAAATGTTTATCACAGCAGTGAGCCACAAAATTAAAGTTTTTAAACAGATAAAGGAGCAAGGAGACTCTATAGAATGCTTTTAACTGCAAAAAAAATCAGTTATATGAACAGATAAAGGAGCAAGGAGACTCTATAGAATGCTTTTAACTGCAAAAAAATCAGTTATATGATACACTCCTTGGCAGGAAATCAGAACAAACAAATAGGTACTTAACAAGTACAGAAAATATCTTTCACACAGTGAAACTAGCTATAAAGCTTTACAAACAGTGTGACAGTAAAAAAAAACTTATTTCTCAGGCTCTGTAAGGCAGACAATTTTAGTTTAATCATGCAAATTAGTTAATAGCAGTAAAATACAGTAAAATGTATGCAGCAGACAGTAAAAAGTGCTATATATAAATTGATAGAAGCAATAACCAGTATAAATAAGCCAAAAACAGGATACTTATTGTTATATATCTCAAATCAGAGTTGTAGTCAATGCCCCTCCTCCACTCGGCTCAGTGTACGGTTATTCACAGGACTGCCCTCTCCAGTACTCAGTAGCATAGGATTTTTCAAACAGGTTAAGGAGTGTGATTCTCTCTGTGCATATAATGTTCAATTTGGTCCTATTTCTTAAAGATAGGGACAATCATCATCATTTTTGAATCCAGAGGTACTTTTTCCTTCCATGATGCACTGAAGAGGTACAATAGTCATGCAACCTTTACCCATCACACTACCATCAACATTTCTTGATATGGTGCTTAACCATAGCTGCAGCCCTGCCATCATGGAGGCATCTGTCCTCAGCTGTGATATCTACCATAGTGATGGACTCCAACCTACCAAATATTTCAGGCATTGGGGACAAGTTTACACATTAAGAAGTTTCACAAAATGTTCTTTCCAGCTGTCTTACTAATATTCCAAGAACAATCTTTCTCCTACCCCTGCTGAGGTACATAGTGGTTTATCATAACTGCCTTTAGGCTACCTAGCAATCTATCACAATGGCCTTTTCATATTCATTCATGTTCACATTGGCAACCACTGCCTTCTTGGTCTGTCAGCATGTCTGTTATGAATCAGGGTAGCAGCATAAAAACATTGCTTAGAAAGCCACCTTCTTCAAAGTGAGAGTTTTTCTCACTATGGATGTCGACCAGCAGGTCACCATTGTTGTTGTTGTGTCTTTCGGCTTTTTCCTGGTTAGGGGTCACCACAGCAGAACTCTGGTCTGCTAATGATTGGCAGTAGATTTTTACGTGCTAAGTTGCCAGCTCTGACGCACAACCTTCAACGAAGGTACGCCCATTCATGCATGTCTCCACACAGAAGATGCTATAGCTGAGAATCGAACAGGACAACGTCTTACTGTGAGGCGACAACCCTACCGCAGCACCACCGCCGCAGTACAGCAGGTAATAGGCATAAACCTCTCCAGTTGCAGCTCCTTACCACTACACCAATGACTGAAGTCCCAAATAGAGTCAATTCAGTCTCTGGTTCCTAACCTCACTCAGAACTCAAGGCAAAGTCTTATTGAAGTCACTTCACAGACCTGGCTCTACCAGGCATTTCAAAGAGACTCTTTCTTCAGATAATCTCATTGTATTCTGCTGACAGATGGACAGGCACTCAGTTCAAAATATGACATGGAAAAAGAAGATTTTGATTAAAGGAGATGAAATGCTACCACATTTAGAAAACAAGTGGGCTAATTTTGCTTTAGGGCAAAAATAAATCTAGAAAGCAGCTTACTTTCAAACTCTGTCTCAGGATTCAGGCAATAGCAGAACAAGAATTGGAAATGGATGGACACTTTGTATTGTAAAAAAAGTAAAAAAAAAAAAAAAAAAAATATATATATATATATATATATATGTACACCAGTTCTGAGATACTAGACACAATGCTACCTTATATAGATGTATAAGGAGATGGAGTTGGGACATCAGCTATATTCATTTTTTAGGTGCTTATCATGGCACTCATCAAAATAAAGGGAGGGCATCTATCTGAGTTAAGCAATGCGAGAAGATAGTAACTGATAGTGGAATGTGATGGTTCATATTAAAACTGTTAAAATGAGTTTTTTCAGAACTCATTTCAGAATGATTATTTCATAACTGTTTATTTTGTAGTTGCCCTACTAGCACAGCAACATCTCTGCCCCAGCTCTAACATGGACATGAAAGCAGGCCCAAGTGCCTTAAGGGTCAGCTGGGGAAGAATTAAGGAGAAATTTGCCTATTTTTCTTTTACGAGCATGAACCTATAATTCCATATGGGTGGAACAGCAGACTGCTCACGTGCGCTGGACATGCTCAGAAATTTGTTGCTAAGGTCAGGGCACCACATAGTGCTATGTCCACTGCATATTGTAGTATCCACAGGAGGCTACACTGTAGTATAATGGCAAAGCAGTTGTGTGACAAAAGGTGTCACTCTTTCCTCCCTATATTTCTTTTACTGCTGTTAATGTATAGGAAGTTTTTCTTTACCTCAATATTCATGGACATAGTACGCATACACACATGTATGTATAAATGCATTACATCCTCTTTATTCTTACTGTGCCAGCCTGTCATCACGATGTTTCATAAACCTGTATTATGGAAGAGGCGTTCCATGCGTACAATGTCACAGAGGGCTGTAAGACTTTGCCTGTAGGATGTGCACATATTCTACAACCTACAGGCAAGGAAGAGAGATCAGGGCTGTGTGTTTTGTGGTTGTGGATCCAAGCAGCAGAGCTCATAATGAATGAACACAAAGTCTGCACTTCCTTTTGTGAATATGACAACTGGAGCCTTTTTTGCCAGTAGTGTGATGACCTTCACTTGGAATATTACATCTAAGAGTGCAAGGACATAGCATTCCATCTTCCCAAAGAACAGGTATATAACATTTGTATTTACAATTGCATTACACAAAATATGCAGTTCTCCTTTTGAGACAACCTAAGTATGCAGTCTTCACCACATAAGCTAGAAGACATTTCCAACATCCTGTCTCATACGCCTTTGAACCCAGCCTTGGACTTTCAGTGCTTTGTCTTCCTTTTACCTTCTTTATGCAGCTGCAGTCTGTTCATGTTCATAAAAGCTATCCTATCGATGTACACCATCCTATTGTACAGTGACCAAAGTAACCCTGCTGAACTATATTGCTATGTCCACCATAAAATGCACCACAAGGTCGCACCTCTCAGTAGTGTCTGATTTGTCAGAATGCCCCTGATTTTGACTTATACTTTTGCCATTCCCTCATAAAGGTTTGGATATTCTGATGAGTCACTGAAGATTACAGTCAGTCAATAATGCCAGACATTAGAATTTCATACTTCTGCATGCTGATGCAAAACACATTGTTTGATTAACTTTTAAAGTGAATTAGAGCAATATTAAAAGTTACCACTTATTTTGGGCGTTTGACCCACCATTTTTTTTTCTGGTTTTGTCCATGATTCTTAACTAAACAAGTTGAGAGGTATGCACAACTGTGAGACCACCATGGAAGAGACTGCCATGGAACTTTTGTGGATAGTGTGCATGGCCGTCAAAGGTCATGTTAAGCTGTTTGACCATTCATTTCTACTATTACTCATTACCATGCATATACCCCAAAAGTGCTAGGTATTTCTTCTGCTTCCTTTAATAGAAACATTGCATCATCACCAGCACAGGGATAAATATGAGTGGTTGTGGTAGCAGGGCAGGCTGCACCACAGGGCTATGTTTACATGGAAACAACTTGCTATTAAACTAATGTGAATCTTATGATAGTGTCTTTCTTTGTTTCTTTGATGTACTTGCTTGGGTATGTAATGCTGAACATATCAGGGTACAAATGCTATTTTTAGAAAAGCATCTGGTAGTACATAAAATCTGGTTCCCACGAATTATGCATTTTGTCCCAGCCAGTACTCAATTACAAGTACACACTGGTGGAACCCTTGTTCTTCCACAGTACTGCAGATTGTAAGAATTGTGCTGGAATCTGGTATGCGTTTTAAATGTGTACTTGCCTTGTGTATATGCAAACCATATAAGAAATAAAATCCACAAAGACCAACCATGACAGTCTAAAAACTGAAGCAGCAGTTTAATAAAAGGTTACTGCATTCATGCCCCAAATGAGCACTTCTTCAGACCAATACAAAACACTTTCAAACACATACTTAATAAATACTCTAATATAAAACACATGATCAAATGATGTCAGCAATTATTTAAACAAATCGCGAGCCCTTAAAATAGGCTTTAAAGGCACAAAACCATTTAGCCCTGGATATACATCTACCTGAAGTCTCACTATCCATTTAGTCTCCCTCTGTTCTACTATATTATTCACATCTCCCATCCATACTCTTTGTTCCACTACTTCCAATACCCTAAACCTAAATTCTTGTGTATCACCTTGCTCAAATACATGCTTAGCTAGGGCATTCCTAACATCTTTATTCCTGATAGCAAGTAGATGTTCCCTCACCCTTCCTTTCAGCATCCTCACTGCCTTTCCTATATAGAAGCATGAACATGCTTGACAGCAGGATAAATAAACCACATTAACATTGGAACAAGTAGCTCTCATCGTGAGTCTATATTATATTCTAGTAACGGGATGTATAAATATATCAATCTTGTCTACATATCGACAATAATTACAACTCCTACATGGTACAGTACTACCTGTTATGTGTTGGGGCCCATTCATTCCATGATCATAACATAAAAGTCGTTTCAAAGAACGCTTATTCTTAAACACAAAGCATGGGTGTGGACCTACTACACTACTTATCTTGTCATCTGCTTGTAAGATTACCCATTTCTTCTTTACTATATCACAGAAGACATCTGCATAATTTGTGTAGTGCATCAAAAACCTCACTCCCTCAGATTGGCTATTTCTAGCCATCTGTATCCGATCCTGTGCTATATGTTGTTTAAAGCCTATTTACAGGGCTCGTGATGTGTTTAAATAATTGCTGACATCATCTGATCATGTGTTTTATATTAGAGTATTTATTAAATATGTGTTTTAAAGTGTTTTATGTTGGTCTGACTAAGTGCTCATTTGGGGCATGAAAGCGCTAAACTTTTATTAAACTGCTGCTTCAATTTTTAGACTGCCGTGGTTGGTCTTTGTGGATTTTATTTCTTCTGTGCTGTTGAATTTTGATATTTCCACAAACCTCTTCCCAGTGGATTACCTTCTTTTTTTTTTTGGTTATATGCAAACCATGTTTATGAAACTGGCCCACAGTCAGTAGGGAACTTCACGTGTAGATGCTCTGTTGTTCCCATATCTGATATACTTTGTCTCTCATCATTTGCTGTCAGATGAAAGTGTTCAAAAATGTAATTTTCAGAAGTCAGATGAGCTTGATATGGTTCACTTTGCAAGGTACCATACAGGAAATCTTCTTCTTCTTCTTTCGGCTGCTCCCGTCAGGGGTCGCCACAGCAGATCAACTGTTTCCATTTCTTCTTGTCCTCTGCATCTTGCTCTGTCACACCAACCACTTGTATGTCCTCTCTCACCACATCCATAAACCTTATCTTAGGCCTTCCTCTTTTCCTGTTACCTGGCAGCTTCATCCTTAGCATCTTTTTCCCAATATACTCTGCATCCCTCCTCAGCACATGTCCAGACCAATGTAATCTTGCCTCTCTGGCTTTGTCTCCAAACCTTTCAACCTGGGCTGACCCTCTAATATACTTATTCATAATCCTGTCCATCCTCGTCACACCCAGTGCAAATCTTAACATCTTCAACTCTGCCACATCAAGCTCTGACTCCTGCCTTTTTGTCAGTGCCACTGTCTCCAACCCATATAACATAGCTGGTCTCACTACCCTCTTATAGACCTTCCCTTTCACTCTTACTGGTGCTTGTCTGTCACAAATCACTCCTGACACTCTCCACCCACTCCATCCTGCCTGTACTCTCTTCTTCACCTCTCTGCCACACTCACCATTACTCTGAACTGTTGATCCCAAGTATTTAAACTCAACCACCTTCGCCACCTCTACTCCTTGCATCCTCACCATTCCTCTACCCTACCTCTCATTCACACACATATATTCTGTCTTAGTCATGCTGACCTTCATTCCTCCTCTCTCTAGAGCATATCTCCATCTCTCCAGGGTCTCCTCCACCTGTTCCCTACTCTCACTACAGATCACAATGTCATCTGCAAACATCATAGTCCACGGGGACTCCTGTCTGATCTCATCTGTCAACCTGTCCATCACCATTACAAATAAGAAAGGGCTCAGAGCTGAACCTTGTTGTAATCCCACCTCCACCTTAAATGCATCCATCACTCCCACCGCAGACCTCACCGCTGTCACACTACCCTCGTACATATCCTGTACCACCCTTACATACTTCTCTGATACTCCTGACTTCCTCATACAATACCACAACTCTTCTCTAGGCAACCTGTCATATGCTTTCTCTAAATCCACAAAGACACAATGTAACTCCTTCTGACATTCTCTGTACTTCTTCTTCAACACTCTCAAAGCAAACATTGCATCTGTAGTGCTCTTTCCCGGCATGAAACCATACCGCTGATCACTAATCATCACCTCCCTTCTTAACCTAGCTTCCACTACTCTTACCCATAACTTCATGCTGTGACTGATCAATTTAATCCCTCTGTAGTTACTGCAGCTCTGCACATCACCCTTATTCTTAAAATTCAGTACCAAAACACTTTTTCTCCATTCCTCAGGCATCCTCTCACTTTCCAAGATTTCATTAAACAATCTGGTTAAAACATCCACTGCCATTTCACCTAAACACCTCCATGCTTCCACAGATATGTCATCTGGGCCAACAGCCTTTCCATTCTTCATTCTCTTCATAGCTATCCTTACTTCCTCCTTGCTAAACAATTGCACTTCATGATTCACTATCCGCACATCATCCAACCTTCTCTCCCTCTCATTCTCTTCATTCATCAGCCCCTCAAAGTACTCTTTCCATCTGTTCAACACATTCTCCTCACTAGTGAGTACATTTCCCTCATTATCCTTTATCACCCTTACCTGCTGCACATCTTTACTAGCTCGGTCCCTCTGTCTAGCCTATCGGTACAGGTCCTTTTCTCCCTCCTTAGTGTCCAACCTTTTATAAGGTATCATACAGAAAATAAGAGAGCAAATGAAAAAGTCTTGGAGTGGATCCTAGGATGACTGCATAGTTAAAACATTGGTTAGGGTGCATAATTCGTCTGTGATATCACTATCCTCCCTACATCATACATATAATTTACCATTCTCAATGTATGTATTGAACATTTCCTTCTATTATATTCAGCCTTCCTCTCTTATTTGGCTGATTAATTACTTTCCCATTGAGACTAGGACTGAAGTGCTGCAGAGGCTCACCTGTCTGGTTTTGATCAGCATGCCCATTGCATTTTTAAGCATGATACTTCTTCCTGAACTCTCTCTGCCACCCTATCATAACTGCTGCTGTGCTTTTACTACTGTCTTCCCACCTCAGCTGACCTTATGCTCCACTGTTCTTCCCTTGCTGCATCTGGGTTAGTCACCATCATCCCTGCCTCTTTCCACTTTTTTGCTGCTTCCCATTTCATCCAATCTGCTACCAGCATTATCTGCATGCCTTCTTGTCTTGACTACCATCCTTCACTTTAATCAGCTGCATAGACGTGTTACAACCACCACCTTTCTACAGACACATTTTTTACACTTTTGCCCATTCTTGACCTTTTTTCCAAGTTTCTGTTACCCCTTCACAATACTACCAGATATGAAGGCTATTCTCCCCTGCCTATTAACACCTCCAGATATTGTCTGCCTCCTGCCACCCAACCCTCCTCACTTCAGCCTCACTGGAATTCTATACCGTATGTGCACTAACCTTCCTGACAAATTGTTCATTTGCTCATTCAGTCACATTCTTCTAAGTCTTGTATGCATCTCTGAAGTACCTTCCAAAACTGCCTACTTTCTCCATACCATACCTCAGTCCACTCCAAACTCTTCTGTCTCAGTCTCTCAATGGCCTTCTTCCCAAGTAGCTCCCCCAGCTCTCTTTATATCATACCAGTCCCCTTTGCCAAATCCAGATAAGTGTCCTTTCCATGCCAAACTCCACTTGCATGTTTCAGTAATCTGTTTAATATTTTTTGCATGGGTCATTGTAATTGCAGTACTGATTACTGGTACTTTTCCAAAGCTTAGCAGATGTTATGGGTAGAAGTCTACTTTATGCTGGTGATGTACCATAGGGGCAGATGTCCATCCAGCCAGAAGGGGGAATGTTCCTAAGATCTGAAAGACTGGCCGGAGGTTAGAACCTTCTGCACCTGAATTCCCAGTAGTCAGTACTACTGCAGTAGTGATCCATCTGAACATCTACTATTATGGTGAGTTCCTTCACAACTACACTTTCCTCCAGTTTTCAAACAAGCCACCAGCTCCACTGTAAATGGAGTATAACCCAAAAACTGAAGGCATAAAATTCTCTGGGGTTATCCAGAGACCCATATTCTTTCATCTTGACAGAATCCATCTCCAGCAATCCTCATCATCCCCTCCACACCAACTGTTCTAGCCTTTTCATGCTGTACAAGAGCAGGGTTTGAACCTAATATCTGAAAACATGTTTAGCTGTTGCCTTTTCCACTCATCCCAGTATCCTTTGTCCACATCTTAAACCCCTCATTTCATACTGTTCTCATCTCAGTTCCATATCCTCCAATCCTCTTAGCCTGGTTCACATTAGCTACAGTACACATTTACCAAAGTTTGGAATGTGGCAGCCCCCCTCCCCAATGCATTCCATATGCATTTTTACAATTTATTCTGCTTTATCCTGCAATTCATACCAATCGCAGCCTTTCTGTGCCCACATACAATGATCCTTGTGTACAGTATCTACATGTCTCAGCAGGTAGACCACCTGAAGCCTAACCACCACCTGCCCTACCTATCTTCTGCTCAAGAGTTATCCAACCCAATCAATCCACTTAGCTTGTGGCCTTCTGATTTTTATCCTTTAATTTTTTTAAAATTCTTATTCAGAAACTCTGTGAATATGGCGAGTACTGTAATCCTTAAATATTTCAAGCCACATAAACTCTTCTTTTAGTTCCATGTCCCTAAGACCACAGTGTTATTTAAATAGAACTTAATTAATTGTTAATTCTAGCTGAAGTTCTTATACACACACATATATATATATATATATATATATATATATATATATATATATATGAAAGCGTTACAGAATCCTGAAAGCCCATAATCCTGAAGATCAAAATCCTGAGACCAAAATCCTGAAGATTCAAAATCTTGAAAACTCAAAATCCTGAAAACACACGGGATACCAACACGTACTATATTCCAGTACAAGTACATACAGAAACATATTATCCTTCAACTATATGAAGGGGGGGCAAGCCCCCTGCACCCCCTATGTGGGGGGCTATGCCCCCCACACTCCCTGCTACTTAAATATATCAACTCCAAGATTGCACTTCACTACACTAAGTGCAATCTTGGAGTTGATATATTTAAGTAGCACGGGGTGTGGGGAGCGTAGCCCCCACATAGGGGGGGTGCAAGGGGGCTTGCCTCCCTGCTTATACTTGTAGAGCAGTAATATAGTTTGTGTTTTATTTCTTTCTGTATGTACTTGTGTTGGAATATAGTAAGTGTTGGTATCCTGTGTGTTTTCAGGATTTTGAGTTTTCAGTATTTTGAGTTTTCAGGATTTTGAACTTTCAGGATTTTGGTTTCAGGATTTTGGGCTTTCAGGATTCTGTAGCACTTATATATATATATATATATATATATATATATATATATATATATATATATATATATATATATATATATGACACATGTTCTAGCATCTTTTCCACATGTGAAAGTAATGTAAACTCATCAAGTATAAGATTAAAACTAATGACAACCCCTTCCTGACGCCAACATCCTTAGGGACCCCCTCACCCTGCCTGCAGGAATTCCCATTGCAAAGAAGAACATTGACCATAAATGAGGATACCCCTGATTAACTCCATCTTATCAGCTACTCCTGTTTAGTATGATCGAGTACATAGAGAAACATTAAGCACCTTTACTCTAATCACAATGCTCTACCACGTCCACAGAACCTGGAAAAGGAAATATCAACCAGCTGTATAAAAACAGATAAAACAATGAAACCTTTCCCATTTCTACACATCTCCAACAATTCCTCAAACTCCACTAGCAATCACCAGTGGTTAACTGAATAATTTTCTTTAAAAATAAAAACAGAAGTGGGCTGTTTTGTCTTTCTGGATTGATTCTGGCAGCATTCTCCTTTCCACTGCCACATTACGCACCTGAACTAAATTATCCACAACCGAGAGGCCAACTTTCTTATAACACAAATGGGAAAGCTGGGAAACATAATACCTTTAGGCCTGTATCTTATGTGTAATAATAGCCTACTGGCTGTAATGGTGGGGGGAGTATGGAAGGTTTGTTACTGATTTATTTAGAAAAGGAAGTAGGGGAAGACTGGCAAGGATAGACTGGGCATGGGAAGAAAGAACGCTAGGTGGGGAAGGATGTAATGGTGGGGGGAGTATGGAAGGTTTGTTACTGATTTATTTAGAAAAGGAAGTAGGGGAAGACTGGCAAGGATAGACTGGGCATGGGAAGAAAGAACGCTAGGTGGGGAAGGATGGAGTTGTGTAAATGTGTGGCAGCTGTAAATATGACAAAGTGAATTCAGGGCATGGAGAATGAAAAGCTTTGATGGGTGGGATAGGCAATGGCTAGGAGAAACACGCATCATGATTTAGGCAGGTGGAGAGGAATACCAATTGGCATATTTCTTTAACATTAGGTGCAGAGGTACAAATAGTTACATCAGAGTATGATCAGCTAAGAAGGTGGAGTGGAGTAGATATGTTAAGGGAGTGGAATGGGAAGGGGAAAGGTTTGCGGATGACCGCGGATTTGATGCAGCAGGAGAAGAAAGGGATTTTGACGAGTTTTTCAAAAAGTTAAAGAAACTTACAAAATGGGCTTATATCATTCTAAATACCATTTGGACACTTTGAATACTAAAGTACAATATAGTCTACCAGGACAAATATGGCTATTTATAGCTTGACATACAATGTGTGGCTAAAAATATTTTATTCCACCACAATTTGCTTTGTTCCTTTACAGGGGTGTCTGGTTGGAAGGATGTGTTGCCTATATGGCATAAGAGGAAATATTTTATTTACCAAAGTGAACCATACTAACATTTTTAACATTTAGTTTGAGACCATTGTCCTTGCTGCATTTGTTAACATAATCTAACTCATATTGGGCCACTTGTGAGTCAGTAGAAGAACAAATAAAAATAATGAATTTACAGTTGTTTACAAACTTAGATAACCATAGACTAGGAGTGTTGACTTGAAAGTCTCTGAAATAGATGCCAAATATGAGAGGGTTCAACACTGGACTCTGATGTATATTAATGGTAACTTTTTTGCTTTCAGAAGTATCACCGGTGAGTCTAATCACATAGGTTTTGTCAGTAATCAACCACACAAAATATGACACTATATTCAGATTTAGAAGTCTGTCAATAGTGTCCATATGGAGAATAGTGTTAAAGGCCTTGGCCAGGTCCAGATATGCTGTATGCAATGCATTACCACTGTCAATTGACCCAGTGACTATTTAAACAAATTAATGAGGTTAAAGAGGCAAGATCTGCCCTTGACAAAGTGAATTGATGAGGGTCCGAGGTTAAGAGATTGCAATATCCAGATTGATAAGGTCTGAGGTAATACATTCCATAATTTTGCATGTCAGGCTAGTGAGACTAATGGATCAATAGTTATCAGGGTCTGTGGTTGAGCCACCTTTATGGAACAACATTGAAAAGTATAAGATTCAGATCGACCCTTCGACCCTATTAGGTACTGTGTATCAGATAACCTGGTATGTTAACATGACCACTACAAATGCCAGCATCCTCTGTACCCAACAACGATAAAGTGGATAAACACGTTTAAGTATTTTTGTTCCTCTGTATCAACCAGAGAACTTCAGAAAATGTATTTTGCCATTTTTAGTTATTTCTAGTTCATTTATACACTGATACAATGAGTAAGTTTTATATTGTTTATTATATTATCAGAACCTATGGTTTTAGAGGAGGCTAAAATGACTTGTTCTATAGTAAATAAAGGGGATGGCTAGGACTGTAGAATATTTATAACTGTGGGTGGAGGAAAATTTGCCATAAATTTGTCAGCTACTATATTCACTTTTTCCTTTGGGTCATAGTGAGCAATATTATTGTTGATTAGCTTCAGACATTGCCAGGTGTTAGCATGTAACTTCCTGACATAGTAAAAGAAAGAAAGATTTCTAGCTATTTTTGATTTCAATAGCATCTTTAAGTTCATATTAAGATTTAAACTTTCTAATGGTACCCTTGCACTTGATCTCAGTTTTGTGCTCTTTAGATGAGTATAATGAGACCTCTTATAAGCACTAAGTAATTTTTTTTTCTATTTATATAATTTATTTATATAGATGTTCCACCATAGAGTTTATTTTTAAAACTTTCATTATATTCTGTGTGGATGGATACTATCTTATCAATACAGCTTTTTAAGAAGTAGTAGATATCAGAGGTATAGGCAGCAGCTTTAACAATGGGATCCCTTGGAGGAAGAATAAAACAGAATTTATTTAGGTCATCAAAGAATTGAAACAGCTTTGCATTTGAGATGTACTTAAACACAGAGCTATTTGTACCTGTTTAGAGTACATAGGAACACATAAAAGAACACTGTTTTTCACAATCACGTCAGAGAAATGGTACAAAGGTTCAGAGTCTGAGGCTACCAGAAAATTATTTTTCAAGCATCGAATAAGGTAGATGGGCAGAGGAAAATGGTCACAGTACTGTAAATATTGAAGGTATACAAACTAGTGAAACAACAGCCTTTATTATGAGGCATATGAGACATTTATCTGTCATATTATAATTTTTACAAATATCAGTATTACCTCTTCCTCACTGATTTGTGCTGCCCTCCTTCTCTGTGCTTCTTTGCTCCTGTGTTACCCTCTGGTATACACCCACCCCCTCCAGCTACACTGAATCATGATGTGATCATCACCTGCTGTTATGCAGGGCTTTTTTGTAGGCTGCATGAACCAAAGACTGAGAGAAAGAAAAAAACATTTGTTTATAAGCTATAAATCACAATATTACAATCACAGACAGGACTTTGAAAAGAATATGACACTCTTATCATGTCTGGATTAAGAAACACTCTTCCACTCTTACTCTTGAAGAGGATGCTTGCTACAAAGTCTGACCATGTGCCAATCTCTCAAGCTAAACTGAAGGCATATAAGAAAAGATGCAGTATCTGTAGAATATAACAACTTTTATTACAAAAGTGCCTCCAGTTAGCGCTTTTGTCTCCTTACAACTCACTCAGAGACTTCTACAGACTGAGGCTATAATACTTCATTTAACACATAAATACACATTTACAACCCTCACATGATACTATCACATGATACCAATAAAAATAACAACTACTAAAACCACATGTCAATGTTTTAACCATTTTCTTCTCAAATACATCACAAATTCCTCTCTATTGTTTAACCCTAGTGGGAAACATGCATTTAGCCTCACTTGCCAGCAATATTCTAGCCAGCCTAACTCTTCTTCTACATTTATAATATTCCTATTATTTTTTAAAACTTCTAACACTAAACATTTAAAATGTATTCTACATTTTTTCTCTATATAATGTTTACTCATAGCATTTCTTACATCCCCACTGGTAATAGCATGCATGTGTTCATAGATCCTTCTATATAGTTCCCTCATTGTTCTTCTCACATAGAAGGATCTACATCCGAGGCATACTAATAAATAAATAACATTCTTGGCTTTACAAGTCAATATTCCTGGCACTTTTACTTTAAAGTTTCCCACCTCCGATTCACTGGATTCAGTATATAAATATTGACAGAAATTACAATTAAAGCATTTGACCATTCCCCTCTCACTTCTAATGGTATAGGCCTATTTAGTTTACGTTGGAAGAAGTCTTTATAGCTTTTGGCTCTTTACTGCATAAACTTAGGTTCTAGACCTATCTTTTCTATGATTACATATTGCCTTTAAATATTCCCCATTTCCTACTTACAGTAGTTTTTATAGTCTTAGAGTCAGTACTGTTTTGGACTGCCAATGCTGTTTTGAAATCCTTTCCATTTCTACACCTCTCTACCTCATTTACAGTGGCTCTATTTGCAATTTCATTGTCCAAAATATTCTTACTTCTTCAGGATATCCTCTTTTTTTCCATTCTTGTGCAGAAATTATTGGCTTCCTCCACAAATTCTTGCCATATTTTGTTAAGTTGCTAATTCTTTTAAGCTGGCCTTTGACTATATTTATTTTTGTTCTTTTTGTGTGTAGGCTTGAATAATGTAAATACATATTGCTTTGAAAGTCTTTTTTATATATTTTCAATACAAGTCTATTACTTTCTTCATAAATGGTGAGGTCCAAAAAATTAATCCTGTTCATATCATAACTATACGAACATTTCAGATATGAACATATATTATTTAAATATTTTAAAATGATTGTAATCTTCATTTGAACCCCTCCATATTAAAAAGACATCATCAATAAAGCATATCATTTTAACTATACATTTATTAAAGCCACTTTCTAATATATTTACTGTCTCCCACCCTTGCTTAAAAACATTTGCATAACAAAGGGCTAATGCTGCTCCCATGGCCACTCCATTTGTTTGAGCATAAATGAGTTCATAAAATTCCAAAAAAATTGTAACAATACCATATCAATCATTTCCATCAATAGTCCCACACTGCTGGATGAAAATATTTTAAATTTCAAAAGTTCAATTCTAACCATTTCTATACCTTCAGCATTTGGGATAATAGTACAAAGAGAATTAATATCTAAAGTTACTAGTATGTCTGCTTCGTTGACTTCAATTTCATCTATTTTGTTTAGAAAATCATAGCTGTCCCTTATATATGTCCTACTTTAGGGACAACTTTTTGTAGATGCTTATCAACAAATACTGACATCCCTTCAGTCTTACTATTTCCACTAACAACTATAGGTTTTAAAGGTAGCTGACTCAAATTTTTATGGATCTTCGGTATCCCAAAAATCCTACTTATTTTAGGGTTGGTGTTAATCAGATTCCTTCTTGTTCTCTCATCTATCCTTCCTGTATAGAACCATTCTTCTATGAGAGTATACCCTTTTTTATCCTCTTTTATTGTTACTTTTTTATAAATGTTTTCATCTGATAACATTCCCCCATTTTTCTTTCATATTCTTTTCTGTCTAATAATACCATATATCCACCTTTGTCAGCTTTAAATAACAATACTTTCTTATTTTTGATCAATCCATCAAACCATTCTTTTTCTTTTCTTGTCAAACTAAAGTAATTAAATCAAGCCTTATTTTCTAAAACTTCTAACATCTGTGCCTCACAAACATTTAAAAACATTTCTAATTCTTTAACTAATGGTGGGTTAAAACAACTAGTTTTATAAAATTCCACATTACTAACACTTGCATTTTGTCTCCCATTCAATTCTCAGCTAGTGTGCGGGGAGTGCCTTCAGTGTGGAGTCTGCATGTCCTCACTGTGGGTCGAGTGGCTTTCCGAAAGACACCCGTGAATGGGTGTGCCTTCGTTGAAGGTTGGGCATTGAGCTGGCAACTCAGCACAGTGAAAATCTATTGCCAATCATTAGCGGACCGAAGTTCTGCTGTGGTGACCCCTAACTGGGAAATGCCGAAAGACAACAACAACTAACACTTGCATTTTGTGTACCAAACATAATATTTAAATTCAAACATCTCACATAATCCCTTAATTCATTTATCATAGTAAGCTTGTTTGCTTTTTGAGCTGGGACAAAGTTCCATCCCTTACTCAACACATAGCAGTCATCTTTAGAAAGGCTATAGTTGGACTAATTAATGATGTTAAAATTTACAGTACCTATGTCTTCCATGATTGTTTTCTCTTGTTCCAATTCTTCTTCCTCTGGCCTATCTTGCCATATCCATTTTTTTGCTGTTGTTGCTTATTCTAATAATTAAATATTTCATTCTTTCCACTCGCCGTAACTTGGACCCAAGTCCTTTGCTGGTTATTCACCCTTTGATACACATCTATCAGCTGTTGGCTTTCTAACGCTTCACTTTCTCTTGTTTGAGATACATTTATGTTGACACTGGCATTTCTGACTTTTGGTCTTACTACTTGATCTACATTATTTGTAATAGGAACTTGCTTTTCAGTGTTTTTATTCATTAAGTTGTTATTAAAGTTTTAGGAGACGAAAGCGCTAACTGGAGGCACTTCTGTAATAACAGTTGTTATATCCTACAGATACTGCATCTTTTACTTATATTTTTTCAGTTATTTGTGTCGTACGCTGCTTTTAGAGAGAGAAACTGAAGGCATCATTAATTGCTCAGCTTAGCAACAGTTCAACCTGTCCCCTCTTACAGTTTCCAACAAAAGAAGTTGCATTTGATCAGCAACATAGAAAATATTAAACACACAAATGCTTACTTATTTTATTCTGTCTCTCTAAAATATGCATATGTGCCCATATCAGTAGGAGGAGGAAGTTATTCGTAGAGTCTAGCATGAACAGATGATACTTTTATTCAGCTAGTATACACTGAGAGGTATTATTAAACAAACTCAATAACCCAAACTATTTTTATTTTAAAATTTTATCACCTTGGAGTGGAACACCTGCATTAACTGGTCATCTTGTCTAGACTGCACAGCATCCTCCCCTAGTCCCCCTTACCATGACCTATAATTTATAGGTAAATTATGAGGGCTACAAATCTGATGTCCATCCACAGGAAATGTCAAAGGGGTGCTACTCTGAACTCAAAAAATGTCTACTAGGGGTTGACTTTTTCCAGTGTACTATGAGAATTGATAAGTATCCTATGGATAAAATGTAAAAGACAATCTGAAAAAAAAGAGATAATAAATCTTCAAAAAAAAAAAAAAGAGAGAGATAATAAATTTTCCACATTTGTGTTGGTCGTGGTAGTGCAGCAGTTAACATTGATGCTTCAGAGCAGCAGGTTCTCTGGTTCTATTCTTGGCTGGGGTGTCGGCTGTGCGAAATCTGCATGTCCTTCTTGCAGTCACTTGGGTTTCCTCTGGGTGCTCCGGTTTCTTCCCACATTCAAAAGACATGCATTAGGTAGGTAGGCTGACACTTTAAATTGGCCTAAGGTGAGAGTGTGTGTGCGACTGAGTGATACAAATGAACTACCATGGCAGGGCTAGCCACCCAGTGGTGTATAACCTTGGCTCAAATAATTGTCACTGCTGAAGTGACACTCCGACCTCATGTGCAACATGGGAAAAGGGTTGATGGATGGCTGGAATAAATCTTCCACATATGCTTATTACAATGCGGTTTTCTAAGTATGAGAGACA
>NC_056732.1:1391074814-1391122314 GCF_019279795.1 Protopterus annectens
CTCCTCACATCTACTGACAGACAGTTCCCCCTGTAAATACCCCAGAGCCCAGGACAGAGGCCATCATCCATGCATTCATAAGATGTTTCTACTTAGCCTAAACTATATAAGTCCTCATGGGAGCCTTGATGAGTCAGATTTCTATAATGCTGATCCCACTGACCAATGCACATGTCTGTGAGTGCATCTATCCGATGACTAAAATGAACATACTGCTTAGTGGGCACTCACCTTCAGTCCGCATGCTGTTTGCTGGCCCACCTCTCCTTATCTCTGGTAGGTATCAAGTAATGCAGTCATAAGAAACTTAATTAAGAAACAGCATTGCAAACTTTGATTTAGTTTCAGACCGGTTAATTATTTGATCTGATTGAATCTTATTTAGCATGTAAATAATACTATATTTTTCTATTACTGGTCACCCTTTCAAGAGTGTTTGCATTTGAGGTGCTTGGTCTATTTGGAATGAATTTTTGCCATTTTCATGGATTTTTCTGACCTTTTCTGCATTATATTGCTGTTTTAGATTTTGCATTTTTGCTGTTTCAGATTGTGCTTCCATGGCAGAATAACCATGTGATACTTTTGAGTTATGGCAGAACTAGATTTGATTTGTAAAGGAGTATCATCATTGTAGTTACAGACTGAAGCAGTACAAAGCCTTTCTGATGCACTGATTAAAATCTGGCCCTGTTTAATGAATGTTTAGAAGAGCAATAAAGAATGGTGAACTAACTCTATTATTGTTTAAATCAATATGTTCAGCTAATGTGGAGGATGATTACATCACTTTATGTAACAACAAGAAAACCAAGATTAAGTGCTTCTATAACAGAGATTTTTGACAAAATATATTGCTTTGAAACTGGTGCTGAGGTCTTTATGTTACTAAACTGGTGCTGTTTGTATCTCTATTTCTATTATTTCAGCCCTGCATTTAGTTGCATGATATTTAAGCATGTTAGAATATACTGTGTTGTATTAAGTAGTTAAGAGACATAGTTGCCATGTACTGCTAGTGGTTATAGAAATAAATTACAGTTAACATTAAGTGGATAAAGTTCTATGGATTTTTTTTTTCTGATAGTTTTGGACTCAATTTCTTTAGCAAACTTTAATTTTGGCCTTGTATTTCACTGCATGCTATTTATGTTAAGAGCATAGCATTCTGTGCTTCATTATACTGTGAGTATAAGACACATAGTAGTGTCTCCGTGTTTGATTGGGTGATAGTTAAAAAACTTTGTGTCTATTTCTAGCATTAGTTTTATTGTATTTACTGACATAAATAGAAATCAGTACACAACAGAGATAACTTCATATAGCAGTTTGGTAGTTCTGTGGTATAGTTTTTATTACTGTATCACCTGATTTGTTTGCTAAAATGTTTAATGTCAACAAATATGAGTTGGAAGATCTTTTGACTCACAAATTCTTGTCTGAATGTGACAGCTGTAGATTATATATATATATATATATATATATATATATATATATATATATATATATCAAATAGCATTTCAGATCCAAACAAAAAGTGTGTTAATTGTGAAAAGCATTATTAACTATCATATATATTAGAGGGCAAAAAAATGAATGACTTATATGAATATAGCTGTAGTAATGGTAAAGCTTTGCCTGCAATAATGGAGTTCCTATTAAGCTGGAAGGAGGAGAGTAACATTAAGCCATGTATTTCTGTCAAATGTGATAATATAGCTAAACACATGGTAGAAACAGTCTTTGCAAACAAAGCCCAGATTCCAAAAAGAGTTGCTGTCAGTGTAAATCTGCCCTGATTCTGAAAGACTTGCTTGCAGTGTAAGCAACTTACTTTGGTGTAAGGCCTATGTATAAACAAGCTTAGTCTGTGCACCATATTCCAAAAGTCATAATTTCATGCTATAAACGACTACGCAGATCATTTGCTTGTGACTTTGTCAAAGAGAATGTATCAGGCCAATAAATTCCATTTCTCCCAAAATGCCCAGGTACACCAGTTTTTACCCATAAATGATGCCACATCCTCAAATGCCCGGTTTGGGTGCTCATTGACCAGTGATTTGAAGAAACGAGACCTCTCTTCTGCTGAAGGCATCACAGCCACTCAGAAGGTCTCCTTATTGCAGCTAATTTGCATGCCGCTGACCACTTTCTCTTCCTCTGTCATTTCTGACTACAAAGTAAGATGTCGCAGCAAACCTGAGGACGGTTTGTGTTTCCAATTATGTCCACTCAGACTGCATATCAAGCAATGCTGGTGGAAGGAGAGTTGTTCTACTCCTGATCTGCACTGACAAAGTTGCAGAACTTGGACAATGTACTCAAAGACAAGAAGAGAGGCATGGAAGGGAAGACCATGGGCTGCTGCTGTGTGAAACTCAAGACAGAGGAGTTGCTAGATGGCTCTGGAGAGACTGAAGGAGGCCCAAAGAGTTTTGGAGCTGAAATCGTGCTACTGACTGCTGCCATTACTGACTGGGCTACGAGAATCATTTGACAGAGGTCTGAGGTTTTACTGTACTAACCAGAGGATGAGGAGGAGATTTAGGACAAGATTTTGATTTTATTTTACATTTCCCATGCTGCTGTAGTTCATAACAGGTAAGAAAGCCATTGACTGAAGCAAGTGATAAATAATAAATATAAATTTGCCTTCTCGCATTTTCAAAGACAGTATCTATAAAACTATATAATGCTGTACTACAAGTAATGTGTAACAGGTTAAAAATGGGAAAAAATGAATTCCTTTTCAGGCCAGATTGATATGTCACAGTTTTCAAGATCTGTCAGTTAAAAGCTTTAATTTTCAAGCTATTTAGTTAAAATGTACCTATATTTTTATTATTGCACATTTGTTGTATTAAATTAAACATGTTTTCCTTATCCATAGAAAAAAAAATCATTATTTTGCTATAATATCATTTTTCATCTCTCTACTGCCTTCGAGCATATGAAGTGCTTTATAAATAAAATGCTATTTTGTTTGTTTTCTTGAATGAAAGAGGCATTGTGCAAAGCTTTTATCCTTTGTATTATGGGTATCATTAAAGAAGAGGCAAAAAAATATTTATTTGTGCTTTGAAAAATGACATGTAGGATATATGCTTATTTGTGAAGTGTAATAAGCATTCAGCATTCAATACTGTCAGTCTGGGGGGGGGGGTGGGCAAAAGTTTTCAGAAAGTACTGATGCAAACCTGTTCTAATGTTTAACTTGTAGGTATCTAAACTGTGGATTTTTTTAATCTAACAATGTTACAATGTTACACCGACTTCGTGTTTTTGGTTTTACTGTCCACTGACTGCATAAAATGTTCTGTACTTGTGTGAAAAAAATGTATTAGACTTAATTGTGGTATTTTATTTCTTTATTGCTTTCTGTGCTTCCTTTATTCTTTAAATAGCTATGGCGATCACATTTTTATTTTAAAAGAACATATTACTTACAATAATTCTTTTATTTTTCTAGCATTAACAAAATGTTTTTAACGTTTACTGTTCAATGTACTATTTCCTTTTGGAGGGACTGCTTCCTTTCCTAGTTTAGATACTGTCAAAGTCTATAGTCTTACTATTTTAATTATTGTTGGAAAAATGTTTTTCTCAATCTCTAAAATATTAGTTTGCATTGCTTTGTCTTATATTCTTATGAAGTATTTTGAATTTGAAGTCTCTCAAATTGGTTGACTCTAAGAGTACTCATTTTGCAATGTCTTGCTTTCTGGTTGCATAACGTAGGATCTTTTTCAGTATGTGGCATATTTTGCAGCTACTGTTGCTTGGGCATTAGAGGTGGTAGCTAATGTGGCATTTGTTTACTTTTATAGTTTGTGTACTATGGATATATACATATATACATATACATAAGGTTTAGTCTTATGACATTCTTATGAATATGTACTATGGATATATGCATACATGCATATACATATAGATAGGGTTTAGTCTTATGACAATGTAAGCCATTTTGAAAGTGATTGTCCTGATGCTTGTTAGTGGCCAAAACAAACTATTACTGAGTTTTCCTTTTTTTTCTTTTTGCCTGGGGATTATGTCAGTCTCTTTCATTTCCAAAGTGAAAGTCTGAGCAAGCTCCTTAACCAGGCAGAGTTCCCAGCTTGCCTCTGAAAAAGGACATATGCTAAATGGGCAAGAAAAAAAAAAAAAAAAACACTTTGAGCATCTCTTAAGTACCCTGAATTTTGTAGCATGTCCAAAGTTTTGACTCACAGACACAGCTGATTTATAAAATGTGTAGCTTTTTGGCAAATCATTTTCCAGTGACTGGATGAATGACATCTGACTTTCAACTTCATATCCTTCAGAAAAATATATTTTACTGTAAAAACCTGTTCTACCAACCCAAGTATAAAATAATGAGTTTTTCTAGATGTGTTATGAAAATATTGCAATAGCAACCTTTTTCAGTCTTTTTCTTGGATGTGTTATAACAATTTTGCAATAACAAAATTTTCAATAACCTTTTTCTCTTGGGTATGTTGTGAGACATTTGCAATAATTACCTTTTCCTGGCTGTGTTATAAAACTTGTGTAATAATGTTCAATGCTCAGTCACATTTTATGTCCACTTATAGTTTGTATTAAATTAACTTACTGAGTGAGTTAAACACATTGAAAGCGGTTTCTGGCTTGGTTTCATATCCGTTGTCTGAACTGTTACATTTATTTTCTTCAAAAGCAAGGTAATGGCTGAATCAAACAATGGCACGGTACACAAAAACAGTACAAGGAATGCAGCTCAAGCTTTCTTACACTGTTATAGTGCAGCATGTCAGAAGTGTAACAGTTTTGACTAATTTTTACCTGACTCCCATTGGATATAACAGGATATGACACTTGAGTTTCTCCAAGCCCAAATTTCCATAGGCAAAGTCCTATATCATATTCTTGCAGGCTACAGGTCACTCTCTATGACCGAAGTAACCCATAACGTGGACTTGGACTTACAGGTGGCCCTCACCATTCAACCCAATGCCATATTCACGGGCAACTTCAACTACCCCACTATAAACTGTGATATTTGGATGACCATAAACTTACATGCCCAAAGATTCCTGGACTTTGTAAACACAAACACCTTGGACCAGATAGTCCATACCATCACTAGAGGTACAAACATATTCAACCTGGTACTCACAAACATGGGAGAATACTGTACCTCCCCCCTGTAGTGTTCTGTCTGGTAAGGTCAGACCTCAAAGCTGTCTCCTTCAAAATAAAAAAAACAGTTATGTGGCTCTGGCTAACCCTGTAGCATTTAGGAACTATTCTAAGGCAAACTACATGCTACTATTAAGTTTTAACATGACAAAATTTCAACCCCCCCCCCAAAAAAAAAAAAAATCCCTGAGAACACAGATGGCTATGATGAATTTTTCACAAAAAAAACTATTACAATCATATCAATAAATGCATAGGGACAACTATGCCTACCAAAAATAAGCCCATAACTAACTAAAAAAACAAAAAAAAACCCCAAACATAAACAGTTGTACAACAAAAGAAAAAAAGTCATACCCATGATTAGACAGTGCTACTTCTAGAATGATAAAAGCCCTCTCATTAATCTAAAACATTTAAGAGGGCAAATTAAGTCTACTAAAGCCTAATTTGAGGTAAAGATAGCCTCCCAAGCAGAGGATAACAGCAAAAACTTCTCTAGCTATGTCTGAAACCTCAAAGGCAGCACACAGCAATATGCAGAACTGACTTTAAATGGAACCACCTACAAAGGCTGAAAGATATGGCAAATCTGTTGGCTGAAAAATTAATCTCCAGATTTACACCCCTCTCTCCCTCAGGAAATACCATCAAACAAACTCCCCGCAGGTATCACAAGGGAGAAGGTCATTGATACTCTGTCTAAAGCCACACATACTGCATTGATGGGCCTTGGTGACATTTAAGGATGTCTCCTATATAACCTAAAACATGACCTATCCTGACCACTGGAATTACTGTTTAACCACAGCCTCCAGATAGACTTTGTGCTATGAAATTGAAGAAATGTCTGCAGCAGTCATGGTGGGCCATCAATGGACCATGGGAACTACAGATTCATAGGTCTGACTAGTCTCATATGCAAACCCATGGAAAGAATTCTCATGGAAATGATTAATAAGGACATATAAAACCTTCAAACACTGGATCCATCCCAGTTCACTTTTATCAAGGGCACATCATGACTACTCGACCTGGTCTACTCCTTTGAGAAGGTCACCAAGGCAATGGATGAGGGCAAAACTGTGCGTACTGCCTACCTTGACCAGGTTAAGGCATTTGATACAATACCCTACCTGGGCATTATAAACAAAATCATGGGTATAGGCATAAAACCATATGTTACACACTGGTCTGCCAGTTGGCAGTCAGATAGGACCCAGGAAGTTAAGATAAGGGAGACCACCTCTACAAACAGGCCTGTCACTAGTGGAGTCCCTCAGGCCTGTGTGCTGGGTCCATTCATTTTTGGCATCTACTTCTTGGAAGTCAAGGCCAATGCCAATGGCGTCTGTCTGACCAAGTTTGAAGATGATTGCAAACTAGGAGCTTTCATTGAATCCCCCAAGAAAATAGCAATTTACAGGAAGGACTAACACAGGCAAATGACTAAAGCCGAAGCCATGGCTTGAAACTCAGTGTCAAGAAATGTATAATAGTACCCTTTGGGCAGTTAACTACCTTAGGAAATTACCTCATCACATACTAAGACTAGAACCAGTAGTCGGGGATTTGGCTACGACTGTAGATAGTAATCTTCCCTTCGACCAGCGTGTGTCTAAGGTAGTAAGGAATTCATTCTGTATTGTTCAACATATAAACTAGTGCATGTCAGCCAGACGAATACAATGCCTCTTCAGTATGCACCTCACCAGGCACATGCAGCAAATGGAACATCCATTACATAAATAAACATAAATAAATAAAGCCATTGACACAAAGTGTATTTAAATGTGCATGTATGTCTCCAAAATGGCCTAAGATGCTCTAAAGACATTGTCAGAAAATCATACTACAGCAGTTATAAAACAACGGCTCTAGACTGTGCTCGTAGCTTCAAAAGCAAAGTACTAACTGCAGCTTGCATTTAAATTAAATGATAGTTTATGTCATTACTTATGGTAACACATTACAAATGATTAACAGTATCAGGTTTATTCAGAATTGCTTATTTTTTTTTCAGTCTGGAGTTACAAAATATTTTTATTTTAAATTTAATGCATTACAAATATTATTTTTTAGCCAATCTGACCTGAACGTGAAACTGCTTGTAAATGACAATATTTCTGAACTGTTCCAGGTATTTTTATGCAGTTTTGAAGACAAGACATCTGGATACTCAGTCTTACATAGTACATTATGTGGGGTAATAGCTAATGAGACGAGGATGCTAGACAATGTCCCTCTCCCGTGATGCAGAGGGATAAAGCCCTAACTAGAACCCAAACTACCTAGGTTCTATTAGCGGCTTGGGTGACTGATGGAGTGGCAGAGAGGGATGGGTGTGCCTGTCCCAGTTGGGAGAGGATTCGCTGATGAATCTCCCTTTGGGGACCCATGATTCGAAAAGGGCAGTTGCTCTTTAATACAGTCACTGAACATGAGAGGCTGAAAAGTTGGTAGGGCATAAAAATAAACATCCCCCCAGGACCAAGCAATTTCAAATCAGTTTATGTTTGTCTGAATAAGTAAATCGTGCATTTTTGTTATAATATTTAAAACAACTCAAAATATCTCATCAAAACACAGTGAAGATATGATTCAAATGTATCTTAAGTTTGTGAGCCAGAACACTTGTGATATGTATATGTTTATTGTGAACCAAATGATTAAAAACAGACACATAGTTATGTGGTCCTACTGCTGGTAACTAGAAATATAGGAACATATCTCCAAAACCATTTGACAAATTTAGTATGTCATGATTCTGAGCTACAAAATATATATATTTGTTGAATAAAGATGTATAAACACATTTAGAGACTTTATCTTAATGTGCTATTAACTACTTTATATTACACTAAAAATGGAGGGAGTGACAAGTATAAATCCAAGCACACACACACACACACACACACACACACACACACACACACACACACATATGCATATACGTGAATGTGTATGTGTGTATGTATCTTTCTGTCTCTCTCTCATCTCTCTATAATTATATACATCAGTATATATATATATATATATATATATATATATATATATATATATATATATATATATAAAACAAACATATTTATGGGTGCAGTCGCTTTGGTCAATCCTTCAAATAATTAACCTTGACATTAAAGATGCACTTTTGGTTGAACATCTGAATAATCAACTTCTGCAGTTTATAGGACAATTTTTTATGGAGGGTGTCTTTTTATGGAGTTGGTATATTTACGTACAGAAGTGACGGGCCAACTCCCACCTAAAGTAAAAACATTTTTTTGCTAGTTTTAACACAGGTATTTAACATACTGTAAGTTGTAAGTATTTATGTTTTTTGTACTTTATATTCTATGATTGTGTAGTGCTTGTTTTCTTTTTGCAGGTTTTAGTTGGTACAATACTATTCAGAATCATTAAATGTTCTAAACATTCAATTATTAGATAATCAATTGTTTGTTCTTAACTATTTGCACTCTATTGTATTGCAACTCACTATACACATATTTTGCACATGTACTACACTCATCATTATGAAATGAAAGTCACTTGTCCTTCCCTGTATTCATTACTCTAAAAAGAAGTCAAATCTCACCTCAATGGCCGTCACTGTCAAATGCTTGCAAGACACCACACTGACTGACTAGGTCAAAAGGCCACATGTAGGCCACATTTAAGAGTTCTTAGTAAACCCTTCAAGGAATTATACCTTCCTAGTCTGTTTGTCCTTGATTATTTCTGGACTTGTCCCTTATTTGGTAAAAGGTTGACAGCTCTGCTCCTCACAGTTCCACACTGAATGAAAAGGTCTGTCACACATTCAATGTCAACACTTTGTTTTATTAACGATATTTGCATTGACATCAATTCTTTTTTCCCATTTTGTACAAGGGGTAAGTGTATCTCATATACAATGACCATCATCTACTGCCAATGGTCACACTGCCGGGTGGTTAGCCCTATAACTGATATCCACTGAAAAAATATACCGAATCATGTTAATCCAGCAAAAGAACGTTTTTAAGCACAAAGCAACACATTTAATCATTCTGTGAGTTTGCTAGCTGAAGTTGAATATAATTTGTTAGCAAGATTTACAGTTTCCCTACTTCAGCCACATTATAAAAGGTAGTGTTCCATGTTTTGAAGAATGAAGATTGAGAGTTGTGATATTATGGGCAGTGGACTTTGCAGGACGAATCTGATTTCTGTGAATCAGTCTGATGTGGCTGATTATGTTGTACTTTAACAGAGATGAATACATTCTTGTAGCCATTTCTGTGAGGCAAGTTGATATGGCTGGCTACTGTGTATTTTAACAGTGCTAAAGTAAATTACTATGGCCAGTTTTCGGAAAAAGTTTTGATTATAATGAGCAATCATACACAAAAGTCCCTATAAGTGCATAGTTTGGGGGCTGTCAATGGATGAAAATAACTGACTCTGGCCTGCTGTTGTCTGCTAGTACTAAAGTCATTATTCTGGCTTTTAAGTATTAATGTGTATTTTTGTGATGCAAGCTGGAGTACTTCACTGTGTGTGGCTGCAGTGTTTGTACGAAAGAGAAATAGAATAAATTACAAAAGTAGTTATTTTTTATTACAATCAGGTATCTGAGGTCCACACAGTCAACAAATTAGCTATAACTGCTGGGTATGGAAGATGCCTGCGGATGAAAATGACTGACCCTGCTTTTGTTTAATTACATTACACAGACATTAATCTGGTCTTGCAGGATGGGTGTATGAGAAGCAAGCTGGAATGCTTTTACTGTGGCATTCTTTTTAAATCACAGCCAGACATCTGAATTGCATGTACACAGCCAATAAAGTGGCTGTAATTGATGGGTACACTGACTGTCTGAGCATAAGATAGACTCTGCCCTGTTATTTTATCACAGTTTTAAAGTCACTGGAGATGTTTGATCTGGGGAGTAATTCAGGAGTCCAGCAATCTAATTATATTTTAACATGTTTTATGATAAAATACAAGCTGATAAATTGTTTTAATACACAGCAACAGCATATATTCATGAAATCTAATCTGAAATAATTTTATGTCCAGAAGGCCAACAAGTAAGAACAACAAGGTGGGGGATTAACTGGAGGGCTGCCAGTATAGTCCCGATTGGGCACCACAATTGCTATGGCCATCCCTGGATACAATTTTCAGATATTGACAGAAGAGAACATCATTAAAAGTAGGAAAATGGTTAAACCATCACAAGAAATTAGTGTAAGGACTACCAATATAAATTTACTGATATAATGCACATTAGTAAATGCTATTAATGTTGAGTTGTTAAGACAACACTGTTTTGTCAGCTTACTTTTTGACTTAAGTAAGCGTACAGCTACTGCTTGTTCAACTTGAAATGCATGTTATATAGTCACTTTTTCTTACTTTTAGATGGAGATATATACTGTACTAAACTTTTTACTTTTCCTCCAGTGGGACTAGTTAGGGATGTGCATAAAGAAATCACATTAGATTTTGTGGTGTTCATAGATGTTATCTTATGAGCACAGAACTCAAATCTACATAAATGAAGTTTTTGTTTAGTAGCAGACATGTTTGCTTAAGAGAAAAGCAATTGTGCAAAACAGATGCCTTCCTCAAAGGCTTTCTTAGTGGGTGTATAGTTTGTCAGAATCGAAACACGCTGCTGTCAATTAATTTATAAACAACAGTGGCACACTAAACTACAATAAAAGGACACCTCTCACCTTCATTAAATTTTGCCTTGTGTGCCTTTCCTCTCTGTAAAATAATCTAATATAATGTTAAAGGTAAAAACACTAAACACAATATTTTCATATCTGACTGGTTTAAGTCGATATAGATTATTTATTTCTTTATCAGAGGATCAACATATCTGTTTTCACCTGATGATACCTGCAACAAGAAATTTCCAAGAAAATTTCATTTTGCACTAACAAATCCTGTGGGAATGGCATGCACCAAACAATTTTAAATACATACATTTTTTTCTCATATTGCACAGCCCTAAAACCCCCACATAGAAAATATGTTTTTCATGCTAACACTTCCTCAAAAGTTATTCCATTTTCATATGAGAAGGTCTGTCTGAGAACTGAGCAGGCTGCATTCATATTTGTATTGTAAGCCATAACTGTAAGATAGTTTTCTAATGTCTATAAATAAACTATTATGTTTGATAGAATAACTCAGGAAGAAGAGACAGAGAGAGAGAGAGAGAGAGAGAGACAGACAGAAAAGCTGGATTACAGGAATTTGGTTACATTCCTGCTTATTGCTAAAGGCAAGAGACATGGGCAGGAAGGGTGGAGAACCAATGACAAAGCAACGTGCACAATACCTATGAAGTGGAATTTACTACAAATGAAAATGCACGCTGGAAATGTACACCAAAGATGTTGTCAAGAAAGAAAGATCATTAATAAACTTTCCTGCTTTATATTATTGTGAGACTGCTTGTTTGCAATGCAAACCAACTGGAAATGGAAACAGTCTAGGTTAATAACTGTAGTCCAACAGAACTCTCTTCTTCATTTTATAAAGGTCAAAGACTGTCTGTTTAATAGCACAAGTTTTGCCTTTAAATGCAACAGTTTCTACTTTTTTATATAAAGGTCAAGGGCCTACATGTTTATTCCTCAGTACAGGTACTGTTTTTTAAATGTGATAGTTCTTTATTTCTTTTTTTTATAAAAGACAAGTACCTGATTGTTACTTATCACAGGTACATTTCTTTAATGCAACAGCTCTTTTTTTTTCTTTTAGCTTTTCAATGGTGTAGTTTTATTTTACCACAGAAAATGGGATGTGAAGTGCAAATCCCTCCTCCCCAGTAGTGATGTCAGGTTTAACAGCATACAATTAGCTACATGTACATTTAAATAACTAGACAAGTAAATTCCTTGCATCCACTCGATTATGGGGGGAATCTGGTCACATGACTACTATCACTGTGGAGTTTTGCATCTTTTTCTTTTTGTAGTAAGACTACAACATCTGTTGTTTTCGCTCATTCTTGCTGCAGTATCAGTAATCATTGCATTTAAAGTCGCTTAGCTGCAGATTGCTGCAGGAAACCAGAATTCTGCTGTCTAGGACAGCTTGCACTTGGCTTCCTCTTCTTTGTCATGAGAATTACAGTGTGGGAACAGCAGCTATCTTTTAAACAGTTAAGTAATAAAGAATTATGGATTTGCTGTAGCAATAGTTGTGCTGCAAGCTGACAGCAAATATTGCATGCAGAGATAGTACAGCAAAATTGGCAGATAAGTTTGTAGCTAACAGTGATTAGACAAACTGCAGTGTGGGAAAAGTTACCTGCTTTACCACATTTTCTGAAGGACAGGAATACATGTGCTTCATGATTTTGTGAATTTTGTTAGTCAGTCAAACTACTGCTATTTTAGCTTTACACCTGCAGCTCAGCTGATTCTTTACAATTATTATTGTCATCAAAGTCTACTGCTTCTTATTTCCAAACCTGCCTAGAATCCAGATACCACCATTTGCCTGAGCTACATGCAACTAGTTGACATGCATTTCTTGTATATTTGACTTTTCACCCTGCCAGAGATATTGGTTTGCTTGAATTGGCACCACTCTCCCAAATTCAACTCCAGTGACATGTTTTCCATCATGTCACCCAGATATCCCCCTCTAATCAGTTCCTGGCCTTGGGCAGTCCTCAGTGTCTCAGAGTAAATGTGGTGGAAAAACAAGGAGAGTAAAGCAGAATGGAGGAGGGAAACACCCCCCACCCTTATGCTCCCATCACCTCCCATGGAGGGTATACCTGCCACCCAGTTCGTCATCTTAATGGGGTAGTGAGGGAGGGAGGGTGGTGGTGCTTCTCTGCCTGTTCTGCCAACTCTGATGAGTTTCTTTGGCAGTTCACTGACAAAAATTAATAATGTGAGATTTTACCCTGTTGCTGTTTTTACATGCAATACTGAGGGCATTGTTTATACCCTCAGGTGTACTTGTAATTCATTTTACATGGGGGAAGTAAAAGGACATTTAAAATAAGACTTCAAGAACATATCAGGGGCATTAAGAAGCAAAAGATGGAAAGTTCTGTAGCTGTTCATTTTAAAGAACAACATGGCAGTTATTTTTCACTGTTCCAAAGTACTGCTCCTGAACAATACTGTTCCTCATCAAGTCTATGTTTAATTTGGAAAAAATTCCACATTGAAGGACAAGTTACTTTATAAGGAATCTGGTTTTATATTAAAATATAGTACTTTAATACCTTTGGGCTTGAATTGTGAACTTAATTGGAAATATTTGATTTGATTGTTTTATTGAATATGTGATTAATTTTGGTGTTGGTGATTTTTATAAATTGTGCTTTTTGATTCTGTTTATTACTTCTTGAAGGCCGAAAAGCTGAAGTACTAGACATTAATAAATTTTATATCTTGGGTCACTAGCCTGTTGTTTTTACTTTTATTATTTTATTTTCTGTTGTGTCTATTTTACTAAATGGCAACAAAACCTCTCTGTTGGTGCCCCCCAAGGGTCAGTACTCGGCCCCTTCTATTTCATATTTTCATAAATAAACTTCATATTGCTATAACACTTGACAATCTTCTAAAATACATTGACGATTCATCCCTTATCTTCTCTTCCCAATCCTTAACAAAATTTAAGGAAATCACTCAACAATCTTTCATTGATATTGAAATATGGCTGACATTTTCTAACTTGTTGCTTAATGCCAAAAAACAAAAACAAAAAAAAACAAGCTTATGCTATTTACGCCAAAGCAACACCTTAACCAGAAACACTCATATCATACTTCCTCAAGTAATAACGCAAAAATAGAAACCATACGCTAAACTAAACTATTCAGAGTAATAATAGATGACAACCTCAAATTTAATCAGCACATACTTCATTACATCAAGAGAACTTATCAAAAACTTGGCTCCCTTTATAGGACCAAACAGTACCTGACAGATCAAGCAAATGTTACCTTAACAGCAATATAACTCCTTCTTTCTCTAGTATATGCTTCCCCTATTATAAATATCTACACTACTATCCTCTTGCTTCTACAAAAGAGCTAATTTTGCAATCAACATTATAAACACACCACTGCCTTAATTAAAACAGTTAAACTGGCTTGAATTTCCAAACCAGTTGACATAGTCACATCTAATCATTGCCCACAACCTATTGGACCTTCCAGACAAAATGCCCAGAATTATAAAATGCTCTACTGTACTATTTGCCCATTAGAAACTTTCACTGTATCAATAACCTCTTACTAAGTGTCAGTAAGACATTCAACACTGCTAGAGACTCTCTGTACTCCCATTATGTGTCAAACCTCTGGAATGAAATCCTAACACAGTTAAAACAGGGGGTCCTTAGATTTGATTAAGGATGAGTTGGAGGGTGAGTGTAAATCCCACAAGGACTCTATTGTGGCATATGTCCTAAACCTCAGTACAAGGCTTAGGGAGCTCATGGCCTTGGCCTGGGAGAACCTAGCAGGAGCCCAACAGCAGAAAATGGTCTGGTATGACAGGAATGCTTGAGCCCAGAGTATGCTGTAGGACAGCAGCTTACGCTTCTCACATCTGTCAGACACAATAAGCTGTAAGGAGTTTGGGATGGGCCTTTCAAAGTGGTAAAGAAGGTCAGTGATGTTAACATTATGATAAACCTGCTAGGCAGGAGGCAGGGGCACAACTTGTGCCATGTTAACAGGATGAAACCTCACCATGATAGGGAGGCCATTGTGCTAAGTATTTGCAGTAGTAGTAATAGAAGGAGAATTCTGAGGGGGATCTATGCCTACATCGAGTCAGCCAGCAAAATGCCAAGTTATTAAAGTGGAGCCTAGGGTTGCAGGCATGTGACATGACAGTGCAGCACTATAGTGGCATCAGCAATGCCAATGCAGATGGGATCTCAAGACAAGGTATGGGTTAATGTGTTCACAGGCAGGCTCATTTCTCTCAAGCAACATTTCTCAAGGGTAACTTGAGAAAGTAGCTTGAGTCTTTAAAGTGGGGAGAGATGTGACAATGTGAGGTATTGCCAGCTATGCCAAGAGAAGTAGGGCAGCGGATGTGTAATATAACAGCTTGCTGGAAATTTGTAAATGATTAGAATTATATGTCATTTGTATATCAAACTGCTTTATACAGATGCTTTTGTTAAAAAAATGTATTTATAATGCTGATTGTGTTAAAACATATATGAACAGTTGATTCTGCCGAATAGAAAGAAAATGCACTTGTATGTCAGACTGTATGGTAAGTGTTGAAATTAATATTGTAACAGAGGATACTGGAAGATAAGAGGTTGGTCTCAGTCTAGCTAACTCTGAAAAATAGTAAGAAACTACTTAATTTAGAACATTAAGATTGTATCTTACAGTTCTGACTACAGCCAGAGATGCAATGTCTGTGCCAAAGAATGGTTTATTAGCTCATGTAGGAAGAGTGGAAGTGTTTTATTGTTTTATGACTTCCAGAAGCTCCAACAGAGCTTAGCAAAACTCTATCTGTATGTATTATTGACACATATGTGCTAGATTCTTGTTCAGTTGCTAGGAAAGGAGGTAACATGGGAACCAGAAGACAGGTGACCAGATGTATGTGATGTCATTCTGTAATTCATCATTGAAATTATATTTTTTAATACTAGATGACACTGAAGTCTCAGAGCAGTCTGTTTTTGAAACCTGACATAGAAGTATAACTCACCTACTTCATCATGCCTTGCTCTAGTAGGTGACCAGGGAGTAATAAATCTTTAGATTACTCAGGAAAATATAGTGAGATTACTTAAGTACTGTTTTCTGTATCTGTGTGAATATATTCATCTCTGTTATTTTTGTCTGAAACTCTGGTGTTTATTGTAAATAGATATTTAGTATGTTCATGTTCTTTTGTTATTTATTATTAGATATATTTAAACTTTTTATTTTGGCTGGTCCTTTAGAGAATATTTTAACCTTTTAGAGTATTTATATCTATTTGGTGACTCTGTGGCCACTCCTAAATGCCTTACTGCATTGGTCAACTCTATCATTGGAATTAATATTAAATTCACTCAGTATAATTGGGTACCCTTGTAAGATCCTTACAGTAGCTGGCTTTGGAGTGTTTGGTGGCAGGGTAACTACCTTACAGTCTGGGCAGAATGGGGCATAGCTAGTAAATCTGTGTCAGCCTTTCCCAGGTATGTATGTGTGTGTGTGTTTCGTGTGTGTGTGCGTGTGTGTGTGTGTGTGTGTGTGTGTGTGTGTGTGTGTGTGTGTGTGTGTGTGTGTGTGTGTGTGTGTGTGTGTGTGTGTGTGTGTGTGTGTGTGTGTGTGTGTGTGTGTGTGTGTGTGTGTGTGTGTGTGTGTGTGTGTGTGTGTGTGTGTGTGTGTGTGTGTGTATGTGTGTGTGTAAATAAAATCTCCAGGAGTGTGTGTGTTGTGTGTCAGCTACTTGTAGCAGGGACACAAACCAATGATTTCACAGAGGATGTGTTGTAGGACTTGTCTTGGACACTCAGCTGAGGACTCAACTCTACAGCTGTGCCAGTAGGAAGTCTCACTGGGCCCTAGAGAGAGAGAGAGAAAGTGTGTTACCTGTGTGCACTTAAGGTAATTGTGCTTGATGCAGAGAGCTGCATCTGGAAATATTGGGTGTATCTATTTTTGTTCCAAGTAAATGCGCCCCTCTAGCATCAGTGGTGAAGATTCAGGCTCCTTGATTACTGACTCAACAAAAGAACATCAACAGGATGGATTCTTTTCTTGGGTCCTGCACCCCTTCAATCTCCATATAGACAGAGTCTTTCATATTCCATAACAGGAACACTGGATTGTTCTTACTAACTATGCCTAATCATGAATGGTTACCTGTGATTCTATCTGGAGATAACATGCCTGCCATCTCCTATTCAGTATCCCATAATTCCACATCACTAGTGCAGCAAGTCTACTTCTTTTTCCTGTTCCATGAACTAGTTTAGTGCCTAAGAATTGCTGGTTCCTTGCACATTCTTTTTGCCTAGTCTGTGTGCTCATTGAGTCTCCTAGGACAAACTCACTTCTTGCTAGTTCATAAAAGAGCAGATTTACTTAGTCTACCCAAGGCATTCTGAAACAAACAAAAAAAAAAGCAAAGACAAGAGTTTTCACCTCCACTGTAGTAAAGTTCTGAGACACCCCCAGTAACTACAGGCTCATGTGCCTACCTGATCTTGCCACTTCCTCCACCAAATGCTTCCAAAGATGTGTAATCTGCTTTATTCCACACTAAACCATGGCTCCCAATTTTGTACTTTGTCTCAGCTGGCCGACATCTGTAATTTGATGTTCAAAGTTAGCTTACTGTATGCTTTGTAAGACACCATCTCCTGCTCTGTAGTGTAGCCTACCCCATCCCTTATTGGTGCATGCCTCTACAGCCATCTGTTATCATGTGTACAAGTGCAGCCTTTCAAAATCATGCACTAATAGCAAATGCTCTCTTATTACTTGGTTGCACCTGATGTGGCTTGTCCCCTATGCTGCTACCTGCTGTCCTAGTTCTGTGCATATACAGCCTCATTCCCATCTTATGCCCCCCCCAAATGTAGAGGTTCATTAGTATGCCAGGTAGAACTGTTATCCTACTGATCAGCTGTCAGATTGTACTGTGATTGCCACCCTCTGTTCTCCGCACACAAATTTTTATTATCATCTCTTTGCAACAAGATTCTCATGAATTCGTATAATGCCATTAGAACATGCAGCCTGTGTATCATTATATGACTATATACCTGAAAACAACTCTACCATTACACACTTTGGGAACTTGAACCCTCAGCACTCTGTCTGGGTAATGTCAACTGCAATTCATTCATGTAATGAGCTTCAACAGCAATGGAAATGCTACTGCCCAACAACTAATAGTATCAGTGACCAGTTATTGCCCTTCTGCTGCCTTTGTATCCCAAGGCTCCCTACTTCTCATCACACAGGCCAGCACAGAACCTTTGATGTGTACAAGAATGCAAAACATTAGAAAGGAACACAATATTGAAAATGACCTGCCAGCAATACATGATCCTACAACTCCTTGCTTCCTTTCAGACAGTTACACACATTATATAAATATAAAAATGAAAAACAATCTAGCATAAATGACTCCAAATTCATTCCTCATGGCATGTGTCATCATTCTGTAGAACTAATTGCTTCTTTCTCTCTTTTTCTTACAAAAGAAATGCAACATTCTTATAGCTTTGCCACATGCAAGCAGCTCTGTCCATTGGCTACAACATAGCTAACTTGGTGTTCCTGAAATAATCTTTTTCATGTTTTAATGTATTTAATTTTTATTAGCATTGTATGATGTAATAAAATTGCAAAATCTGTCAGAAAGAAAGTTTTTTTTTGCAGATATGTGCATATTTGTTTTAGCTCAGGGAGGGAACTTTGTCTCTTACATTGCCTTTTGCACCACTAGAGGAAATATACACACATCCTCTGTCTATCACGGCCCTGGCTGCTTACCAAAAACCCAGAACCAGTGCAAAGGCAATGGTCTTCTCACTGCAACTTTACCACAGTTGGCACCCACCAATTCCTGTCATTGCCTCCATGCACCACAGTGACCATCATAAGGCACCAGAAACAATCATTCTGTATTCTTTTATTTTCTTCTTTCTTTTTTATAGACAGTCTTCATACATGCATGTTCCCTTACAAAACCCCATTTGCTTCTCAATACCTACAGTGACCAAGTCAGGATGAAAGGGAGCAAACCAGCCCTGACTTTCTGTTGCTACATATATATTTTTTGACCCCTTCTATCATTTTACCAGCCCACCCCTTAGTGCACCATGTCCATTGAAGGTTTACTGGCTGATCTCCTACCTCCCAGACTGGCTCCAGTGAAGATCGAGCCAGTTGTGGATCCTAAGAGCATCCCAGGGGCTCAGCCACCTCTACATCCATTGTAGTTTTTTTCTTCCATGCCCTTCCTCTCAGCAGTACAATTCTGTCTGAGAGGTGGGCATGCAGTGGCGACATTGTTGTGTATTTTCTCAGCAGTCCAACTAGATCCACCCACTGCCTCTATTTGGACCATGCCCCCTCAAGTGATGCTCCCAGTCTCCACCAATGATCATCAGAGGAGACACCCATGTCACGGTCCTCCACCCCTGTATAGGTACTCCCATCCCTCTTTGCCACTCTATCAGTCGCCCTAGCTGCTAATTGAAATTGAGTTGCCTGGGTCCTAGTCAGGCCTTTCTCTCTCTGCATCACTGGAGTGGTACTTCTTTCAACACACACACACACACACATATATATATATATATATATATATATATATATATATGATACATATATGTGTATATATATATATATATATATATATATATATATATATATATATATATATATATAATGTGTGTGTGTGTGTAGTTTTATCTCGTTATGATCCCCACACAAAAGATGTGGCCCTTCTTGCTCACCTCACCTCACTATGTCTCCCCTGCTTAGATGTGGCTGCTGCTCACCTTCATGGTGCCATTGAACAAGTGGATCTGTTACTTCTCTGCCAGTCCTGATAACTCTGACAGGTTTTCCAGGGTTAGCCAGTGAATAGCTGTGTCAGTGCCTGATAACTTCTTGTTTGCCCTCGCACTTCCTTCTATGGTTTAAGGTTGAACAACCAGTTCTTGGCCCAAAAACACTGGTTCATATTCATTATTCAACCAGTACACAGTTAAGCCCTCAAGAAACTTTTATAGCTATACTATGGAATTCAAAAAGGCTTAGCATGATGCAGAAGGCTTATATTGGAAGGTTTAGGCACTTCTCCAAGCCACTCCAATTTTGAGACAGCAGTATTGCTGATGTTTTCCCCTTGCAGGAGGCCTTATCACAAAAAGTGGTGTAGTGGGTGAAGTCTCATGCTACTGCAGCAGTCCAGGGAGTGGCTAATGCTACTTAGCCATATACTCTTCCCTCAGAAATGTTCACAGGTCCTAAATTACAAGGTCAAGTGTGTGTGTGTGTGTGTGTGTGTGTGTGTGTGTGTGTGTGTGTGTGTGTGTGTGTGCGCGTGTGTGTGCATTTGAGTGTGCATGTCTGTTGAGGTATCAATGAGACTTGTTTGTGCGTGTGTGTGTATGTGTGTGTGTGTGTGTGTGTGTGTGTGTGTGTGTGTGTGTGTGTGTGTGTGTGTGTGTGTGTGTGTGTGTCTCTCTCTCTCTCTGTCAGTCTGTCTGCATGGGTGGTTGTAGTATGAATATCTGAATATGTGTGCATGCATGTATGCACATATGTGTGTTCGTGTGCAAGTGTCTGTGTGTGAGTGTATGTCTGCCTAAAGTCCCAGTATGGAAGTTGGGGGATGCCAAGTCTGTATCTGTGTACGTGTTTGTTGGACTATGCAAGCCGGTATTTGAGTGAGTGTTTCCATAACTGTGAATAAGCGTGAGGGTGCTTGTTTGTGGATGAGTGGTTAGGGAGTGTTTTGTAATCCCCTCAAACACCTCCAATGCCTCCACTCTCAAAACGAGTAACCAGTCCCCTAAATCCCCTCAAAACATCCCCAACAAGTTGAAGAAAGCCAACATCGATAGCCAAAAAAAAAAAAAATCTGGGTCTATATTACAACGTCGAACTCACAGTAGTCCGAGCGTTGTAATATCAGACCCATATGTTCAAAATGCGAAAATAGCGAAGCCACAGAACACTGATTTTTTTTCCTAGGGAAAAAAATCGGTGGTCCGTTTTCGAGGCTTTGCTATTTCCTCCACTGTGGTGCGATCTCAGAGTTAGTATACTTAAGTAGGGAGAGTGTGGGGGATGAAGCCCCCCACATTAGTGTACGTTTAAAGTGTATGTGTTTTTTTTTTTGTACTGGAACAGCGATTTTTTTTCCCTGGGAAAAAATCGCTGTTCTGTTTTCGTACTTTTTGGTTTTCAAACTTCCTGGTTCGATATTACATCGTTCAAACTGCTCTGAGTTTGATGATGTAATATAGACCCAAAAAATCTTAATATCTTTGAGCTAGCTGCATAGCTAAGAGCTAAATATAAACTAGACTGCATGTCTCAACCAGCTGAGGTTTCTAATTTCTTTTCCACACTAACCTAAAAATATCCATCAGCTTAGATCTTGTTGCAGCTACTATTTTACTATTTTATTTATGCTACTTACAATCCTTTGTCAAAATAAACATCTCATCTATTATCAACCAACTAAGAAATGTGTTTTGGCCAGCCTGTTTTCTTGTTTATAGCTATGTCTTCTTCAAAACAACCGCCAGGTTCTCACAAAAAATATATTTTTTGCCCTGAACCCATATAGCTCAGTTAACTAAACATGGTCAAGTCCATGGTCGCTGCTCCCAACCAGAAGTTGCTTCCAATACTTAAGGTTATAACGGCCAATGTCCAGTTTTCTAAATCCTCTTATCGATACCGTCCAGTATTTAGAAATCCTAACACTCACCGTGTTAATCAGAGATCTCAGTACGTCCTTCTGCCAAAGTGTAATCCTGAGGAGTTACGAACTAATCCTGGCGACTCTATTTGTTGATTATCCCCTTTGATGTTTAACTTCTCAAAGTACCCTTCTAATTCTGTGGAAGAGAGTAGCACTCCTGTAATCAGGGACAACATGACTATGTAATACAACCTGAGACACTACTCAAAAGCCACACCAACTCTCATACCCCTAGAACCAAACTCTACAGCACTGTACATGCATTCCCCTCACAGGCACCTTTTCTTAGGCAAACTCTCCCTATTGACCTAAGGGAACTCAGCAATTGCTCCAAATTCAGGACGTGTATCAAAAAGCAACTCTTCGCCCAAGTCAAATGCTCCTTATTTAGCACAGGGCATATTACCTTACACACTATCCTGATTTCCTTTCCTCATCTCCTCTCACAGAATAACTGAAGGCCGATCCACTTTAGAAACTAATGTAATGTGCTTCTGCTTGTTTGCTATAAAGTATTTATACAGTTTATTTATTTTTATTTTACATTTGTTAACCGGGAAAGTCCGACTGGACACATATCCATTTTCAGCGGAGGCCCGGGGAGAAAAGCTCCAGTAGCATATCATAAAGAAATTACGCAAGAATATCATACAGAGATATAGGTTCCATAGAAACACAAGTTATGTATAGATTAACAATTCCTTTAGTAAAGTCAGCATACAGCATTCTAGTAGTAGGGTTTATATAGAATATAAAATATAAACACAAGAACATTTTTTTATGTCTTTCTAAATTATGAGTACTCTCAATATTTTGTTACAGAAATAACCAGTGATTATTAAGCTTTACAGTGAAAGGAATTAGGGGACCTTTAGAAGAATCCTTGAACATGGGTTTGGTGCAAATTAACCTGGGGGGTAGCATGAACAAAGCCAATTGCTTGAGAAGTGGGTTCTTAACAGTTTCTTAAATTGAATAGTGGAGGTAGTGGAGGTTATTTAGTTAGGTTGTGTGTTCCATATTTTGGCAATAGTGCAGGCAAAGAGAGATTTGCCAGCATCATTTTTGTGTCTGATAATGCTTATTAGGTTCTGAGAACTAGATCATAAGGCTCTGGTAGGGATGTTTATCTGAATTATTCTGTCATTGTTTAAATTTCTATCTTTTTTGTTTGTGAGATGTTTTTTTTTATTTCACCTGTGCTGAGTCTCACTTTGGCCAATATTGATCAGTGCATTACCCCAGTAAACAAACATAAATAAAAATGTATACCTTCAACCTAGCTGCTAAGCTATACAGTAGCAGATTTATGTATGTATGTATGTATATATGTATGTATGCATGTATGTATGCATGCATGTATGCATGTATGTATGTATGCATGTATGTATGTATGCATGCATGTATGCATGTATGTATGTATGCATGCATGTTTGCATGTATGCATGTATGTATACATGCATGTATGTATGTATGCGTGTATGTATGTATGTATGTATGTATGCATGTATGTATGTATGTATGCATGTATGTATGCATGTATACATGTATGTATGCATGTATGTATGTATGTATGCATGTATGCATGCATGTATGTATGCATGCATGTATGCATGTATGCATGAATGTATGTATGCATTTATGTATGTATGCATGTATGCATGTGTGTATGTATGCATGTATGTGTATGTGTATGTTTGTATGCATGTATGTATGTATGCATGTACATGTATGCATGCATGTATGTATGCATGCATGAATGTATATATGTATATATGCATGTATGTATGTATGTATGCATGTATGTATGTATGCATATATGCATGTATGTATGTATGTATGTATACTCGTTCACTGTGGTAATGCATTGATCAATATTAAGCAATTTCAGGCTCAGCCCAGGTGAAAAAATATTTCACAAACAAGATACAGAAATGTAAGTGATAACTAAGTAGCCCAGATTAATTACACACAAAAAACGGTGTATATGCATTCCATTGAACAAGCACAGTGCAATGTACAATATATGCATTCATTTCTAAAGTCGGTCAATCTTCAATGAATCTTGAAAGAGAAGAGACTCAGAAAAAAAGATATGTAGGTGATAACGTCCTGTGCTGAAGCATGAGCATTTTGCTTGGATGAAGATGTGCACTTTGAGTTGCATTCTGAATTTGGAATAAGTGCTGCTTTCCTTAACTCATTCACTTCAATGGAGCTCTGGAAGTTTGTACTGTAATTTCCAATGAGCGGAGCCTAAACTTTTTAATATATTCAAATTATGTCCTCACATTTCTAACAAATACTCATATTTCTGGAACATATGAGTTAATTAAAAAGTGTAAATGGAAATCTTTTCTCATTTGGGTTCTAGATCTTAAACTGGATTTTATAAGTCAAATTAAAAACAGTAATTCTTAAGTTTGTAATATTTTATAAACAACTTATACCTAAGCAACCACTCAAGTGAAACACATACTACGAACAGCATTTTGTATGCCAAAACAAGAGCTTTCATATGAGTCTAAGCAATTCTGGCTGTGCTACTTGGTTGTACATATTAGAAAAACATGGAATTTATGACAAGATAAATAAATATTATTTGAAGAACAATTAATGTATCTTTGTCTGCACTAGGCATAGGTCAAATATCAATGCAGCTGAGTTTGCCATTATGTAAACTTTAAGATGACATATTTCAATTCTTTGTATGTAGCATGGTTTTGGAATTATTTATGCAAATATTAACAAGCAATATTTGATGCTTAGAAGCTTCAGTAGAATGTAAATGCAAAACACCTAGAGGCGTCACTTGTCCATAATGAATTAATTTCAATGGGGAGAACTTGCCAAACAGTAGATGCTTGAGAGGAAAAAGAATAACCAGTGCTGTGGAGTTTAGTTCTAGGGGCAATGATAGTTGGTGAGGCTTATAAGTAGCATCTCAGATTGAGGAGGCTTTTTATGATGTGAAGCTGCAAAGGCAGTAAATGTGTAAAGTTGGAGTAGTTTATAGAGTTGGGATCCTAAAAGTAGGTTGGAGCTTTGCTTTATGGGTAGCCATTTGGCTTTTTCTAAGGTGATACAGTGATGTTCATAAAGAGGTGAGTTTATAATAAACAGGCAGATGCTGTTAGAGATAATCTGGAGAGTAGCAATGTTTTTCTTGGAGACAGAAGCAAACATTGGGAGCTATATTCAAGTTGAGAAAGGAGAACTCCTTTGCCAATGGCTGTTCTGTCTGATTGGGTAGAACAGGGGAGATATTTTGGCCCAGAAGAGGAAGGAGTTCATTTTGGTATTCATTTTGTCTGTGTAGAAATGGACCGATCAAGCCATAGTCCTAGGTTTTTAAAGTTGGAGGTTTTCTCTGTGGGATGGTTGTCAGATCGGGTAGTCGCACCCATCTTACAGAAGTTGGTGGGGTAAGTAATTTCCATTACAGTTTAAAATATCTATTAATCTTTTAGAAAGAAATGCATGGGCAAGGGGAACAGAAGATACTGAAAAAGGGCAAAGCATTAGAATAAGATAAATATCATGTGATGGCCTAGATCTTTTTTGGAAAGTCCAGATAAAGAATATTCCATTTCTGCTAATATTCCTTTACTTTTGTTAAGACATCCATATAGACCAATTTTTGGATGATGCTAAGGTTCTAGAAAGCCTAATCTCCAAGTAAGTAAATTGATCCCCACTGTATAAAAAAATGGTAGTCTTGAGGGAGAATTGTTTTAGATTTTTTGTAGATTAATTTTATAACCCAAGATATCCTCAAATGACTCCAGTTCATCAACACCAGTTTAATGAACATAACTTGCCAGGAATACATTTTGTAATAGTTCCTTGTCTTTTCAGCAAGTCAAAATTTTGGATTCTGTCTTGGGGTTGGTGTTCTACTTCTGGCTTGTTTATTTAAAACTGACATTTGGTCTGTTAGGGCAGCAGCTTTGTCTTGCTCTACCTGAGTATCATTATATGTGACAGGTAATCATTTATTCCTCCTGTTTTTTACTCCTTAATCACATCTACAGTATAAAACATGGTATAATATCTTGCAAAATAATCTCGAAAGCCTGTGGCGATTACACTACGTATCTCCATACTGGATCCTTAGTAAATAGGAATCATTATGTCTGTGATCTAATGTCTGTCTTATTGCCAGGCATTTTTGGTTAGAGGGAGTAACTTCAAAATGTCTCAATAAACAAAGCTTTTTGCCTACTCCACTTTGTCACTCATCACCTTTTTTAGCATTTTATTGCCTCTAAGCTCCTACATCCTTTGCAAGCATCCCTAATCTTGTTCAATCACGTTCTGCAACTGTAAACAGGCCCTTTGTTATTCTCTGACATTAGAACCAGAGTTAGTCAAAGCTTTGTCAATGAACTCCCTAGCGGCTGCATGCTTACATAGGCTGTACCAAGGAAGCCTAGAAATAGGATCTATTCCCCAAATATGGACGTCTACTTTGGTCATGCCTCTACCTAAAGGAGGAAAGTAATGCAGCTGCTAACTGTCATCCAATTAGTTTGACATGCATTATTGGTAAATCGTAGTATCTAGTAATTTATGAACTAATGATTGCAGACCTGAAACCCAACCTGGATGTTTACCAGTATGGATTCTATGAGGGAAGGTTATGTACATCAAGACTAATATCTTGTGTGTATAATCTACTTGGAGTTTACTAAGGCAATGCACTCAGCCCCTCACTGTGAGGATTATGAAAATAATATTTAAAATTTATATAAATGGGTATGTTATTAACTGGGTACCTAATTGGCTCACTAACATAGCATTTAGAGTTAAAATAGAATAAGTTACAACTAATGATATACCTTTCACTCTGGGTGTACCACAAGGTTCAGTTCTACAATCAGCTTTGTTTACATTGTTCATATCAGACTTTCCGGTACATACTGGAATGTGGATTAGCAAGTTTGCTGATTACATGAAAATTAGGACAATTGTGATCTCAATAAAAGATGATAATAAGTTACAGGGATGTGTGGATGTCATATATCTGTGGTCATTGAGAAAGCAAATGGATTTTAATGCCAGGAAAAGAAAAATATTATACTTTGGCAAAACAATCTCCATTACCCATACACCATGAGTAATATTCTAATTGAAAGTAATAGAAGCTTAAGGATTTGTATATTAATGCAGAATGAGGACTTTTGGATCATGTACAAGTGAGAAGTATTAAGTGTTAAATAATTATAAAGGATATTTTACAAAGCCTAATAAGTTGGGAAGTAAATGTTCTACTACCTATCTTACCCATAACAGAAAACAGTGAGGTTCATAGATTCATAGGTTGGTACTAGGCTATCGGCCCTAGGGCCTATACAAGCCTAGCCATTACAATTCCCTGGGTATTTCTTCCCACAATATTTACTTCCCCTGGACCCCTGTCTAGCAGGGCGACTGACGTGATCCCCAGGGTGAATTTCCTTTCTCCCATCCAATCATCAAGGTTCCTTTTGAAGAGGGCCAAAGAGGTGCTCTGTTTGGTATGTATGGACAGTCTATTCCAGAGTATGGGGAGTCCCTGTGTCAGGAACCTATCCCTCCAGCATGTTTTGTTCATTGTGATGACAAGGTTTAGGTCTTGGAGCATGTGACTCTGATGGATTGAGATTTCTTTAAGTGTAGCATGTCCAACAGCTCTGTGTTTGACATGGCCTTGTATGTTAAGCAGATATTGCCTCTGAGGAGACGATATGCAGCAGAGTATATCTGGAGTTTTTTTTAGTCGGTCAGCATAGAGCATCTGCTTTAGGCCTGTGACTCTTTTAGTGAGGTGTTTCTGCAGCCTTTCCAGTTGTTGCAGATGTCTTGTGAGGTACATACCAAGTGGGCCGTTGTACTCTGTGATGGGTCTAATGAGGGATGATTACAGTGGGACAATGACCTCCTTTTTTCTGGATGAAAAGCCCTTAGTGATGGGGTGTGCCACATAGAAGGATTTCCTGACTGTTGTGGCGATTTGGTTATCGAAGGTGAGACCACTGTCCACCTATTTCCCTAAGTCTCTTATCATACTTTTGGTATTTAGTGTACTGCCACCTATGTGGTAATTCACGGGTACATGTTTTTTCCCAAAGGGGATAACTATACATTTCTTGGCACTAAGCTTGAGCCCATGGCTCAAGCACCAAGCATCTGTTTCTGTAAGGCCCTTTTGTAAAATATCCACATCATTTGGGGATTCAATAATGGCCCCCAGTTTGCAGTCATCTGCGAACTTTGTTTGCTAGAGTCCCTTAGTGTTGGCCTGTACTTCAGAGAAGTAGATGCCAAACAAGAGCGGTCCCAGGACTGAACCCAGAGGTACTCCACTTGTCACTTGTCTTGAGCTGGATTTGGAGTCGGCTACTTTTACAGTCTGGGTTCTGCCAGTAAGCCAGTTGGCAACCCATCGAGTGACGTAGGGATTAATGCCCAGTTTAGTAAGTTTATCTATGATTCCAGAATGGGGGATGGTGTCAAAGGCCTTGGCGAGGACCAGATAGGCTGTGTGGACTGCCTTCCCTCGTCCATGGCTCTGGAGACTGATTCAAAGAAGTCAATCAGGTTCAGGAGACACGATCGTCACTTCACGAACCCAAACTGGGTGGGGTCCAGTGTTTGAAGGTTGTCAATGTCTTTATTTAGACGTTACATGATAATACATTCCATGGTCTTGCAGATCAGGCTCATCAGACTGATGGGATGGTAGTTCCCAGAATCCAAGGTGGATCCTCCCTTGTGGGTTCGGATAACTGTAGCTGTTCACCACTCAGTGGATACGAAGCCTGAGGTGAGGCTATGATTAAACATGACACTTAGGGGAGGTGCCAGTTCATTTTGTAGTTCATGTAGCACACAGCCCAGGATGCTATCTGGTCCCATGGATGCTGTAGTCATAGCTTTGGAGAGTGTGGTTTTTACCTGTGTGGCTGTGATTACCGGAATTTGGTAATCTTTCTGTATTGAGATGGGCCCTTCAGGGGATGAGAGGGGAGTGAAGTTGGCAATGAAGCAATCTACGAGGATATTGTCAATGTCCTTGGGATCAGTATATTTAATGCCATTCTGTTGTAGCTCAGAGCAGATCTGAGCATTGCCATTTAGATTTTTGACATAGCTATAGAATGCCTTGTGGTTGTCTTTGGAATCTTTGGCAATTTTATTTTCGTAACTAGCTTTGGAGGATTTTATGATGTATCTCAGCTTCTTACTGAGGCTGGTAAGGGAGTTTTTTGCATCCTGGGATTTTCCTCTTTTCTGCAACAGATTCTTCCTTCTGTTGTATAGTTTGTTTATGACAGGGGACCACCAGATTGGCTTTCTTTTTTTGGAGAAGAGCATCTTGGTTCTATTTGGGATGGCACAATTCATGCACGAGTGGATGTGCTCATACAGTGCTTTAGTGTAGGATTCGGCAGTCAAACTTTCAGTTCCGGTCAGCATAGGTGTCATGAAGTTTGTCACTTCTGACTTGAGTAGCATGAAGTTGGCCTTGGAGAAGTTTTTTACTGATGTTTCCTTACTTGGGGGTGGGAGTGGGATGTGGATGGCAAAGGTGATTAGCTTATGGTCATACCTAACCAATGAGGGAGTGACCACTGTTGTGGAGTATCAATTTCCCATGTTGGTAATGACCAGGCCCAGGATATTGGAGCCCCTTTTGGAACTATGGATTAGTTGATCCAGCGCATTGGAATTTATTTTATTTATTGATTTTATTTATTGACATTTGTTAACCGGGTTTGTCCAACTGGGCTTGTGGCCCATTTTCAGTGGAGACCCGAGGAGAAAAGCTCCAGTAATACATTTTAAAACAAGTACAACTTTAAACAATATTGATATAATAGCAGTTATAGCAAAATTATTCACATATGTTGGGATACATGCATAAAGTTAAAGTTGCATTAAAAAGAAGCTAAGTAACAATTTTACATTGATATAGTTCAATAGATCAACAATGAACATTTTTTGTTTGTATAAAATTGTGCAAATACATAGTAGACACATTGGAGAGAGAGGTGTAATGAGGTACTAAGTATGGTCCTTTTGAAGGTACATAAAGAGAAGGAAAACTAGGTAGGGTCATGGCAAGGGCAGGTTCTGGAATTGAGAAAATAAGCTTTTAGTTCATTTTTAAAGTGTGAGGTGTGGGAGATTGAACGTAAGTCAAGGGGAAGTTTGTTCCAAGCATGGGCAAGGGAGTATTTGTAGAGTAGTTTGCCTACTGACCTTTTTGGGTGGTAGATATCAAGTAATTGTTGGTTAGAAGTACGGAGGGTCCGGGATGGGATGTAGATGGAGACTAAGGAAGATAGAGATGGACAGAAGGAGGGTTTATAAAGAATAGAGTGTAGCATATGAAACTGATAAGATAGCAGAAACAGTTCAAGCCATTGAAGAGAGTTTAATGAAATGCAGTGGTGTGAGTTGTATGGGGAGTTAGTAATGAATCTGGCTATTTTATGGTAAGTCTGTTGCAGTTTGTTTAGAGTGGAGGCTTGGATATTGGTAAGAACTGGGGTGGCGTATAAGAGGGAGGGGAGGAGGAGTGCCTGGCCCAGGGTAAGTCTAGATTCAGGGGTTAGGAATTTTTTGTTCCGATATAGCAGACCTGGCTTCTGGTTTTTTTTTTTTTTTTTTTATACATTGCAGTATGTGTAGGTTGAACTTGAGTTCATCATCGATAATGACCCCTAGGAGTTTTGTGTGGGTGTCAGGTTGGATATTTGTATTGTTAGAAGATGTAATAAAAAAGGAGGTTTTGTGATGAGAAAGAGAACGGGGAAGGAAAAATAGGAGTTTGGTCTTTTTTGGGATTTAGGATCATTGTTCAGTGGATAGTAGGGCCTGTTGGGTCAGGGAGTGTAGTTCAGGAATGTGATTTGAGATGGATATAAGTGTGGAGTTGGCATACTGAATAAGGGAAGATTCTCTGCATGAGGTGTAAAGATCATTAGTGAAGATGTTAAACAAAAGGGGTCCGAAGATGGAGCCATGGGGAACACCAGTGTAGATGGGAAGGAAAGGTGAAGAGGATGAGAGCCATTTGACAGATTGTTTCGGATGCATTGTGTTGAGCTACTAGCCTGGAGGTGTGAATATCCTTGATGAATATGGACACCCTTTGTGTTTATTCACTCTGAGTACTACAGGCTGGGAAGGATCCAGAGATATTTTACTAGACAAATCATTATAGCTAAGCACCTGAGTTATAAGGCTAAAAAAGCAGTCACTGTTTTCAGTTATATATAGATCGGTGAGAGGAGATTTAATTCTAATCTATAAATGTGTGAACAATGACACAATGGCAGCAACACTATGTTTTTGAGTTAGGGCTTATATTACGTGTGCCAGAAGCAACTATTTGTCTGTGGACTATCCTATTTATAACAATACTATAGGGACAATATTGTTAACTGGTAAACTACAGAATATTTTGCCAATGCATGCTAGAAAAGCTGGACGTCTATTTTGTATCTGATACTTTGTATCCCTGTACTGTACACTGTTGGTTGTTATTGTCATTCTATTTTTGAACTGTAATTTTAATCATATTTATATGTGATATTTGCATAAGGAGCTTTTCTCCCCAGGCCTCCACTAAGGACCGAAATAAGGACCTGTGCCCAGTTGGACTTTCCTGGTTACCAAATGTAAAATAAATAAATAAATAAATGAATAAATAAATAGTAAATACATTGTAGATATACTAGAGGTAAAATGATCCTACTTCACAGAGTTTATAATGACAATTTATTACAAGCAGATTTTGACCTGCATCTCACTACTAATTTTAGAGATCATAGGTATGGTAATATACATTTTCAAATATATAAGAACTGGAAAAACATTAAAATATTTTTATTACGTAAATTATAGTACTACGTTATAGTAGTGCTGCTGGTTATTTAACTGATAATATTTTTGATTTGCCTCATGTTAGTTGAGTTACTTGCTCCTTAACTTGCGATATTTCCTGATTTGTTTTATTATTTGATTTCAAATTATTAACTCTGCTATACATTATACAGACAACTCCTATATTTCTTCTAAATAACACAGTAAACAAGTTGATGACATTTGTTTGAAGATCTTATGGTGCCCAACAAACATAGAATAGCTTTAGGACATAAAAGAATTTATAGATGGTCTCTGATCCAGGCCATCTTTTTTTTGGAGAAGGTTCACTTGCACCTTAGTAGCAGGAGTGTGCAGTTATAACTTGTCTGATTGAAGACTGCTGGAACAGGGCTCAGTTTTGAGCTTTTTTCTGGTTAATTGGGTAACTTGTTTAAATCAGTTTGTTTGTTTTCTATTGTTTTACACAAATATATATATATATATATATATATATATATATATATATATAAACTGCACTTTATTCATCTGCTTTTACTGTATTTGTGTTTCTTCCTACTTTATTACTAAGGGCATTGACTACAACTCTGATTTGAGATATATAACAATAAGTATCCTTTGTGCATTTAAAGTGTTTTTTTTATTGTATCTGCTTTATCTTCTGTAAAAAACAAACAAAAAAATACTTGTTTCCCACCTTTTTAAGCTAGTATAGTCCAGTTTTCAGGTTAGTGCTGAATTCAGGGCTGTTTTATCTCTGTGTTTGCCCATAACTTACTTGGATAGAAGGAAGTTTCTCTGTTCACCTATGAGAGAGGGGAGCTTTGAGCAGCCTATCTATCCCTGGAGGAGTGGTTTCAGTCCAGAAATTAGTAGTTTATTGGCCATTTTGGGCTAATTTCTATCTCTTTCATTTCCCAGTTATAAATACCACATTTGCCCTGTTTTGTGCGCCAGGCAGTGCCAGTTAGCTAGGGTATAACTATTCCCGGCTCCACAAAGTCTCCTGTTCAATTTTTCCCTTGGAACTAGACAAACTTTCAACTTAAGCACTCAAGCCATTCATTTGTCAGCCCGGCACACCCTCTTATACTGTACAGAAGGAAAAGGCTCTCTATTCAACATTACCAGCCATTCAGTAAAACAGTTCACTGTACCTATCCAGGCATGTCCAAAGGGCAGTTTCAGGTGTACTCTCCAGTCCAGCTGGTGAATTTGGGCATTTTGAGGCAATGTTACAACTGCTTCATGTACACAGACAACCCTCTCCTCCTACCACCAAACACTAATACATGTGAGAGAAGCAATTATACAGCCAAACTGGAGGCTAAGCTCTCTCAACCCAAGACTGGATCAGACAGTCAAGAGGAGAAGGGAAATACTTGCATCACACCACCAGTATCACATAGACCCATTAAACCAGCACCGGCAAAAAACACACATAAATGCACAAAAACATACTCGGAGGCTCTAAATAAAAATTTGCAAAAGCAACAGAGACCTCCAAAGCAGACATCCAAGCATCCTCCACCCCCCCAACACAAACCATGAAACACATACTTCACAAAACCAGTGTGCCATGCAGTCACAGCCCTTAAGGCAAAATAACATACCCAACATACTAGTAGTAGGTGATTCTATATTCAGGCACACTGACGTCACATTCACTAGGATAAATAAGGAGAAGGTTACTGTTAGCTGCCTGTCGGGTGCCAGGATCCACCACATAACACAAGCACTCAGGTCACTCCAGAACAAGTACAAATATGACTCTGTCATTGTCCATGCTGGTATGAATGACCTGAGCCATACCTCCCTGGACTACATGAAAGGAGACATGGAAGAGCTCTCTGATCACATAGCCCAGGCCGGTATGACCCTGACCTGAGTAGCATCCTGCCCTCACCAAGAATGATACCATGGTATAAAGAAAAATTGATCAATTTCAACAATTAACTAAGTTTCTGGTGTCTGTTCAAAGGGGATCCAGTGTCTGTCTGCCTGGGATGACATGCTCGACAAGCCACGGTGCTTCGCTAGAGATGGCTTGCACCTGTCACCCTTAGGCTTTCGAATACTGGCCAAGGCTCTTGCCACCCCCATAGTGCCTATTTTAAGCAAATGCTCAAAAGACAAACCCACCACCGTAAATAGCACAAGTAACAAAAAAACTGAGGGTAATGTTACTCAATGCCAGAAGTCTAAACCTCAAAATGCATTCACTCGAAGCACTCCTCAGTATGGAGAAAATCGATATATGTGCAGTAACAGAAACCTAGTTTAAGGCTCCAGAGAGCACCCCAGCACTACCAACTCATACTATCCATTTCGGCCACAGAACTCGGACCGAAATACAAAAGGCGGGGGCCTATCTATATTCATTAAGGATACCTACACCTCCAGGTTAGTGGCAAAGCACGATGCTTCAGAGATCATCCACGTGCAACTAACAATGGGCAAAACTGCAATTCAAATTGTAGCTTGCTACAGATCACCCACCATGTCTGAGGACCTCCATTCCGCATTTCTGGAAACACTGGGAAACATAAAGGTCCTACCAAACACCCTAATATTGAGTGATTTCAATTACCCAAACATTAACTGGGAGAACTACTCAAGTACTAACTCCCTTGCCCAACATTTCCTAGAATTTATAAACACAAATGCCCTGGATCAACTGGTCAGTACTCCCACCAGAGGTGACAACATATTGGACCTGGTCATCACCAACACAGGTGACTGGTGTTCCATACCGGAGGTCATCCCCTCACCGGTTAGATCTTACCATAAACAAATCACTTTGTATATCCACATTCCTCCCCAAACCCCGGACAAGGCAACCACCGTGAAAAACTTTTCAAAAGAAAACTTCACGTTACTTAAGACTGAGGTGGAAAGTTTCAAAGCCCCTATGCTAAAGGATAACGCTGTCCAAGCTGCAAAATCCTTTACTAATGCATTCTGTGGGCACCTACAAGAATGCATGCATCGTGCTATCCCAAGCCAAACCAAGATTCACTCCTCCAAGAGAAGGAAACTAGTCTGGTGGACTCTTGCCATAAACAAGCTATACAACAGAAGGAGGAAGCTAGTACAGAAAAGAGTAAAATCCCAAGAAGGGAAGACATTCTTGTTCAGTATCAGCAAGAAACTATGATCCCTCATAAAATCATCCAAGGCTAGCTTCAAAAGAAAAATTGCCAAGGACTCCAAAGATAACCACAAGGCATTATTTAGCTATGTCAAGACTCTAAGTGGCAATGCTCAGATCTGCTTGGAGTTAGTGCAGAATGGCATGAAATACACTGAACCGACTGATATCGCCAACATCCTGGCAGACAGGTTCAGCGCAAACTTCACCCCCCTCTCACCCCCAAAAGGGCCTATAACCATACCAGAAGAATGTATAGTCCCTGAAATCACAGACACTCAGGTTAAAACAGCCCTCTCCAAAGCCAGAAACACAGCATCAATGGGACCAGATGGTGTCCAAAGGCTGTATCCTACATGAGCTCAAAGACGAACTAACCCCTCACCTAAACACACTGTTCAAACTCAGCCTCTCCACAGGCTACGTACCCATAGAGTGGCGCACAGCAATATTATTCCACTCCACAATGGTGGAGCCACAGCAGACCCCGGGAACTAATGCCCTATAAGCCTGACTAGCTTGGTCTGCAAGGCTATGGAGCGCATCATCATGGAACTTATTAACAGACACATTCAGAACCTCCAAACACTGGACCCTATCCAGTTCGGCTTTGTTAAAGGCAGATCATGCCTCCTAAACCTGGTGGACATCTTTGAGACAGTTACCAAGGATATAGAAGAGGGAAAGGTGGTACACACAGCCTACTTAGGCATTGCAAAGGCCTTTGACACCATTCCCCAGTCTGGTATTATAGACAAGCTTACCAGCCTGAACATAAACCCCTACATCACAAGATGGGTTGCCAACTGGCTCATGGACAGAATCCATATGGTGAGAGTTGCGGGAGCTAGGTCCGACTCTAAACCGGTTACAAGTGGCGTTTCCCAGGGCTCAGTCCTAGGACCCCTCCTGTTTGGCATATACTTCTCAGAGGTACAGGCAAGCACAGGAGGATTATGTCTGACCAAGTTCGCAGACGACTGCAAACTAGGAGCTATAATTGACTCTCCAGCTGACATAGACATCCTCCAAAAGGGTCTCACTCTGATGGATACCTGGTGTCAAAATCATGGCCTCAAGCTAAATGCCAAAAAGTGCATAGTCATCTCCTTTGGAAAAAACAAAGTACCCACAAACTACCACATAGGTGGTAGTCCCCTAAATACGGAAGACGTAATAAGGGATCTGGGTACCCAAGTAGATAGAAATCTCTTCTTTGATAATCACATTGCCAAAGTGGTTAGAAAATCCTTCTATGTGGCCCACCTAATCACAAAAGGGTTCGCATCCAGATCAAAAGAGGTCATTGTGCCCTTCTACTCATCACTCATCAGATCCCTCTCAGAGTACAACGCCCCATTTGGGATGTACCTTACAAGACACCTGCAACAGCTGGAAAGACCACATAAGTACCTCACCAAGAGTATCACTGGCCTCAAACAGATGCCCTATGCAGCTAGACTGAAGAAACTCCAGCTGTACTCAGTTGCATACTGCCTACTCAGAGGTGATCTCTGCCTGACATGCAAGGCCATGTCCAACCCAGAATTGATGGACATGCTCCACCTAAAGAAAACCTTATCCCCTCGAGCCACATGCTCTAGGGATCTAAACCTCACCACAGCAATAAATAGGACATGCTGGAGGGATAGATTCCTGTCCCAGAGATTTCCCATGCTTTGGAACAAGATTCCAATCTATATTAGGCAGAGATCCTCAATAACACTCTTCAAGAGAAACCATAACAAGTGGATGGGAAACAGAAAGTTTACCACAGGGATCACTTCAGTGGCTCTGCTGGACAGAGGCACAGGGAACTAATCTAAGGGGGGTGGCAAAAGCCAACACATTCTGGCTAGGCTTATAAATGCCTTCAGGCAAATAGCCTAGTACCTACCTATGAACCTATGAACCTATGAATATAATTTACTGAACTAGAAATGTATGCTATAGCTTCAGTTATAAAAACAGTAGCTTTATGTTTAAATTCTGATTATTCAGCCTGTTAAATGAGCATGAAATCATTTGGTGAAATAAAGGAAAAACTATTACTATGCAACATATAAAATCTTGAATAATAATATGAAGTGACTGATAATTTTATTTTATTTTACATTTGTTGACAGGGATAGTCCGACTGGATTCATGTCCATTTTTCAGTGGAGGCCAGAGGAGAAAAGCTCCAAAGTAAGCGCAGATACAATAAAAACAATGAAAACATATTACAAATATGGTATAGACAAAGAATATGTAAGCAAACATGAATAGACAAGTTCAACAGGTTAGAGTTACTCCCTGGTGACAGCCAGGGGTAAGTTCAACAGTAATCGGATTAATAGATTTTTCACATTCATGATGAGAGTTAGCCAGGCTTGTTGCAATGGCAAAGCCAGTTTAGTGCCAGATGTTGTTTGAGTCTAGTTTTAAATTGGCCTAGAGAAGAGAGCAAAGTAATATCAGGTTATCAGGGGGACAGTGGCCCAGACTTTTGGCCTTTCTTTTTTGAAGTGGTTAGAAAGAGTGGTTAGAAGAGACCTTCTACATTGCCCACCTGATCATGAAGTTCACCATCCAGATCTTCTGGTCATTGTTCCCTGTACTTCACTTTATCAGACCAAATACAAGTACAATGCCCCGGGATGTATCTCACGACGACTGCAGCAATTGGAGAGACCCCAGTTCCTCTCACCAAGGATAAAGGGAGGGAAAAAAAAATCATATGCTGCCAGATTGAAGAAACTCCACTCTATTATTTCAGCATACCGTCTGCTCAGAGGCCTGGAAGTGAGTTCCAGGCTCTGCCTGCAGAGTTTGCAAAGATGGAATCACCGGCTGCATTGTTAATTTTGATTGTCTGAATTAGTAGTCTGTTTGAGGATCGAAGCAGTTGTGGACTGTTATAGGGAGTGATAAGATCTTTAAGTGCTGGTGTATTATCCGTGGTGCTGCGGTAGCGTTGTCGCCTCACAGTAAGATGTCCTGTTCGATTCTCAGCTAAAGTGTCTTCTGTGTGGAGACATGCGCGAATGGGTGTGCCTTCGTTGAAGGTTGTGCGTCAGGGCTGGCAACTCGGTACGTAAAAATCTACTGCCAGTCATTAGCGGACCGGAGTTCTGCTGTGGTGACCCCTAACCGGGAAAAGCCGAAAGATACAACATAAAGGATTTTATTAGCCATCAGTAGGTTATATTGGATTAGACAGGGTAGTTCAAGCCACCCAAGCTGTGGCAAACCTGGCAATGTGATCATAACAGGTTGAGAGTTTATTAAGTACAGCCTCGTTTAGATTAGAGAGTAGGGGGGATGCATATAGAAATGTTGAAAGTAGGTGAGAGCAAGCTATGGAAATTTTGGCTGGAGGGGTGAGGAAGGCTTTTATTCTGTAAAGTGACCCTAGTTTTTTATTGATGGTTTTGATCGATTGGTTTACATGTAGGTTGTATTTTAGGTTATTATCAATAATGACACCTAATAGTTTTGTAGATGAGTTGGGGGAGATTATTGTGCCATCATTTGCATTTATGGTAAAGGTAAAACCAGCAGACCTTTGTGTTGGTGAGAATAACAGAATTTTAGTTTTTTTTGGGATTTAGTATCAATCAATGATCAGAGAGCCAGTTTTCTATAGTATTAAAGGTGAACTGGGTAGCAGACCATAAATCTGTAGAAGATGTAGCTGAGCAAATCCGGGTGGAATCATCAGCCTATTGCATACAGCTGACATTTGGGATGACAGTATACAAGTCGTTAAAAAAGATGGAAAACAGTAGGGGCCCTAGTATGGAGCCTTGTGGTACTCCAAGGATGTTAGGTAGTAGGTTAGAGAGCTTGTTCTGCCAAAGAACAGCCTGCTGTCTCCCATTGAGGTAAGATTTAAACCATTGAAGGGCTTAAGAATCTAGATAGAAAGTTTGCAGGGTGTGAATCAGAAGTTGGTGGTCAACCATGTCAAATGACTTGGAAAGATCCAAGAAGAGGGCTGAGGATATGTGATTATTGTTACGGTTATTGTTTATGGTATTGGTAAAAGCTAGTAGGGCTGAAGTAGTGCTGTGGTGTGGATGGAAGCTGTGTATCTGCCATGAGGTGATTCTAGATTAGGTGGTGTATGAGTTGTTTGTGTATACATTTTTCCATAATTTTTGCAAGTGGAGAAAGTATAGCTATTGGTTTATAACTGGAGAATTCAGTGGAGGAGCCTCCTTTATTTAGTGGGATTACGTAAGATGTTTTCCAAATGGTGGGAGGTTTAGCCTCTGCTATGGTATGATTAATTAGTATTGATACTGGATAGGCAATAGCATCAGCTGATTTTTGAAGGTACTCGGTGGGGAGTTGATCAGCGGAGAGTGTGGTGGGTTTTAATTTTTTGATCAAGGTATGGATAAGTGACGTGGACACTGGTTGGAAGCTGAACGAGAGTAGGTTCATAGGGATGGTACTATCAGGGCCAGGGGAGCTAGGAGGTAACTGGCTAGTTAGGGCTTGAATTGGCTCAGTAAAGAAATGGTTAAAACTATCTGAAACATCCTCGGGAGGGGGGGGGTTATCAATGGTAGCAGTGGGGATAGGGGTAGAAGTTCTTCCAGGATGAAGTAGATTATTCAGACCTGCCCAGAACTTCTGAGGATTGTTCTGGTTTGCTGTTTGTAAACTACAATAGTATTATGTTTTGTCTTGTAAAATGGATTTTTTAGTTTCATTCCTAGCTTGCCTGTATTTAACATTATCTTGGGAGTCTTTAGTAGAGCGCCATAGAGCCCAAAATGTGTTTCTACTGGTAATTTTTAGTCTAGACTCTTTAGAAAGCCATGGTGCAGTTTTTGCTCTTGTTCTCTTTGAACGGGCAGGCGCATGCAAATCAAGGATTTCAAGAAATGTGTTGGTAAAATATGCAACTGCCTCCTCAAAGGGGAGGTGTTTTACAATAGACCAGTTACAGGAGTTAAGTTGGCAAGGTCAAAGTCTTTTTTGTTTCTGACTTTTCTCAGTAAGGATCATTGGGGATTAATGTTTTTTTGCTTAACCATATAAGTGAGAAGGCGGACGCTTAGGTCATCGGGGATGGTACTAGCGTTGTACAGTTGGGGGTTACTATTTCCGAGTACCCAGTCGAGTATGCTTTCTTTTTGTTTGGATTTACCCAGCCTGGTAGGGGTGGTTATGATTTGTGTAAATGTATGCAAGTTAATATGGACAGATGTGGATTCTGAGGAACAGGTGCCCCAGTCTATGTTAAAATCTCTGAGTAGTAGGGTTTCTTGGGAGTAATGTCATGATAGCCAGTGTAGGATATCTTCAAGTGTGGCTATATTGTTACCTGGGGGAATATACATGCAGATAATGTTGATGCATTTACTTTTGTTAAGTTGCAATCTATTGGCAAGAAGTTTGGAGTTATTAATCTGAGGTGGTTGAGTAACATCTATGGTCACATTAAACTCAACAAATATTTATTTGAAATCACCAATAATCAAATAGATTGTATTTACATACAATAATGTATTTATATGTAACATTTTTAAGTGTTTTAATATGTTTTTTTTTAAAAAACACTTAGAAATGCTATATATAAATATATGGAAATAAAAGCATGGTGTTTCATATTCGTCCTCATAATATTTACATCATAATGTGCAGGCATTCTGAGATTTCAAAAATGCTAAGCTTAAAAAATAGATTTGATTTTTTAAATCAAATCTTAAGGAAGACTAAATTGCTTAACACTGACTATTTAATAGGTAAGTGTAATGTGGATATGAAAAACTGGCTTATAGTATTGATCAGTAAGCAGTTCTTAGCCTCTAAAGTTGACTTTATGTCAGAAATAATTAAAAATGAATACCCACCCATTCTTGAGTTTCTAAACTCATAACAAATGGTGACATAGGGAAATCGTATTTATCCAAAATACATAATATAGTTAAGAACTGTACATTTAGTATAAAGATACACATTAGGACTATGATCTTCAAATATGTGTCTCAACTTTAATTCCAACAGAAAAGAATGAGTTTTACTATCCTCTAAAATGATTTCTTTCTTTTTTTTTTTGGAGATTATTCTCTTGGAAATCTTACATAGACTATTTATCACACTACACAGAATTGAAATCACATAGAAAAAAAAAAAGCATTGGGTGGTAGAGGTGAAATTCTTAATCAAAGCAGATTGGTAGCATATATCCAGAGATTTAGAAAGAACCTCTCCAACAGCACTGACTGACATAGACTGTTTCGTCATTATCAGCTAACGTGCATGTCTCCGTTTTGCCTTTAGCTACCATTAGTGCAAATTTGCACTTTCCTGCAGTATTTCCCACTAATGGCCCATGAATCACATTGGCACAGTCACACTCACATTTATTCTTACACCTCCCCATGCACCCTAACGTACCTCTTACCTGCCCTTTTGTTTACATAATGTCCCTGATGTATCCTCTTATTTTCCCTGACTCTCGAACATCATGGATGATTATTTTCAATGAATAATGGCAGACCTTAGAATTGCATTCTTTTTCTCCTAGCTGTTCATAAACTGCACTGTAATGCTAAATCCTTTGCACTGTTAAATTTTTTTGTTTCAGAATTCACACAGATGTTATCTAGTGCTCCTCTGAGCTTTGTCCTGAAGCCCTTCTCACATAGACATGCCCCTATCACCCTCTCAACTGTCTCATATTTTACAAACCGGTCCTGCCATTCCTCTTATAAGTGTCCTATTCCTTTCATCTCACAAACCGTTGTAATCTGTGAATATTGGCAGACATTAGAGTTTCATGCTTTTTATTATGTAAAAAATACCCTCCAATACTAACTCGTCAGTTAACATAGAGGGTTAAGGCTCCTGTTTGCTATTTGAAGGCTGTAAAATTCCAGTCTTTCCCCCGTTTATTTTGGTTTTTTTTTGTTTGTTTGTTTTTAAAGACTTAAAATAATCTGGGAGGTCTATCCTTTGTGTTTAGTAGTGGCTGTGAGAAAGTTAGTTCTCTGCTAAAGAGCTGTGTATAAGTGCTGAGAGTATAGGGTTAAGTACCTTTAAGATATGATATAAGAAATATCCCTGTTGTCTGCTGTTCCCTCACTCCACATCTTTCATGCTGCAAAATGTTTTTAACTGCCTTTAAGGTATGACATAAAGGTAGTGTTCTTGTTGTCTGTGCCCCCTATATTGCAGGATTTGCTTGTTAGTCTAGGGGAGTGTGGAAGTATGATAGCCTCTCCACATGCATATTCATATCTTCAGTCATGCACTATACGCACACACACACACACACACACACACACACACACACACACACACACACACACACACACACACACACACACACACACACACACACACACACACACACACACACACACACACAGCCGCCCCTCATCCATTCACACTCATGGACACACTCATTCACCCATACATACACCTCTCTTACTGTGCCATAGCTAACATCTCTGCTGCAGCCTCCAAGGCAGACCTATATTCATACACTTGCACGCATGTACACACACACACACACACACACACACACACACACACACACACACACACACACACACACACACACACACACACACACACACACACACACACACACACACACACACACAAACTCACCTTCCACCACTCATATTTCTTCATACACTTGCATATGCATCCACCACATACACACATGCACACACACCCCAAGACTACCAGAATGTTAAATTCCCCTGGGATGTACCTCTAACATGATCATAACATGATATATATTTATAAGCCAAACTAGCTCTAATTACAGAAAAGGTCCAAGGAAACGAAATACAGTGGTTTGGACACATGTGGAGGAAAGCTGATGATTTGGTGAAGATGATTTGAGGTCATCTAGCAAAGAGATGGATGAAAATTGTGAGAGAAGACCTGCAGTAGTCAGGCATGACTGCCGAAAAAGGTAGGACACCATTACTTCAGGTAGGAAATGGAAAAAAGGGTTTGCTGACAGTGATGATAACATGCACTTATATTTATGTGGGTGTACATCTCTGAACATGTAAATCTGTGTTTGTATGTGAAAATACTAGTTAAACCTAAGCAAAAATAGATAATCTTTATATACCTATCTATATAGAGATTTATAGATTTTTTTTATTTTATTTTATTTCTCATTTGTTAATTGGGAAATTCTGACTGGGCCAGAAAAAGAGCCCCTTTTCAGCAAACATATGGGGAGAAAAGCTCCACATTACAACACTATTCTTGTCAAAGAACAATTTAAAAACAACATATAATATACAAAATTATAATATTCAAAAGGTGGGTTTGCAAAAAAGGAAATAAAGAAATAATGAGAAAAGGCAATAAAATGCAGTTTTAAGCTGGAATTACAAATATCAAAATGTGAAGGAGACAAAAGGAACAAGTGACGGAATAGAACATTTTAAGGTAATAATTAGTTATGATAGGCTATAAGTATGTTAGAGAATCAAAAAAATTATAGTAAATATTAAACAGACAGACCTAATTGAGCTGATAGAGAGAGGATTTAGAGGTAAGGGATGAGACAGGATATATATGTGAGGTTAGAGTGTAGCTGCAGCTGGGTGAAGGATGAGGAAGAGGCAGTGATAAAAATGTGTATGAAGCAAAAAATGCACAGAAGAAGTGAGGAGATAGGCTGGTAAGAAGGTGGAGGGAAGATGAGGATCAAATGGAGAGAGAAATGTAAGTGAAGAAAGATGAGAGAGGCAGGAGAAAGAAATATAATCCGTACGTTGATGGTAGAGCTATATGTATAGTTGTATCTATATACTTATATCTATATCTATGTCACTATCAATATCTATATCTATAAGTATATCTGATTACTTAATGCAAAAGGAAATTGTCACATGAGCAAACAATAAAAGACATTGATCTAAAACAATTAAATCAGGAAACAATGAAAAAAAAACATAAAATCCTGTTTTATACTGGGACAATTCCCACTGGAAATTACATATACCAGCTCCAGGATTGTACAATAGCAGGGAAAGAACAAATTCCCAGTCTCACCTGTACTGCAACGTTGAACACACAGCAACTGGCATTAACAGGCTTCAGTCTCACGATTTGGCAAAACAAGGAAAAAAGAATGTTTGCTATTTCAAACATAAGATATTATGAACTGCAACCCTAGACAGATAGATAGATAGATAGATAGATAGATAGATAGATAGATAGATAGATAGATAGATAGACAGATGTCGTGGTTATAAATGTCAAGGTTATATGTTTTATGTTTTTCCTTAGATTTATTTTGATTTCTCACAGACATCAGCATGCATACAGCTGGGGGTAGATTAATAGATAGGTAGATAAATAGACAGACAGATGGACACAAAACAATCAGATCATTTCAAGTAAAAGTATGGCTAACTTTTCAAATCATTAAATGGCACAGGGCCTTTAAATCTTGCATCTGTCTACTGAAATTCTTAAAGAATAAAACTCAGATGCCTTAGGCATAACATGATACAAAAAACATTAACTCTCTTTAAAAATAATCTTGGAAGGCATAGTATAGTAGACCAGTCACAATGTTTGTATTATTGATATTTATTTTTATTATTATTGGTTTGTGTACCAAATGCTAATAGTGGATTGCTGATGGGTCTATATTATGTAGTCAAAGTATGAAAACTTCGAACGTTATATGGTTGAGACCATATGTTCGAAGTTGTCATACTTCGAATTAAAAAAATAAATAAATAAATAAAACACAGGAACAACTTCTTGACAGTTGTAAGTAGGAGGGGTAAGCCCCCCAGCAAACCTCCCACTCCGAGACCGCACTACAGCGCAATAAAGGGAAAATTACCCTTACCGTATTGTAGTGCGGTCTTGAAGTTGGTATATTTAAAGAGCAGGGGGTGTGGGGGGGTGCAGGGGCCCCCCTGCTTACAACCCTTTATTTTCTTTTACGTTGTTTTATTTTTTTTGTTTTATGTGTTCGAACTTACAGAATTTCCAACTGTGTGATATAGACCCGATTGCTGACTAGTGATTTACAAAGGATGCAAGAAGCAAACTATCACAGTGAGGGCTGAATTTAGGTGGCTGCAGTGTTACACACAGCACTACATCATGTTATGGTCGATCCATGGAGACACTAAGGAGCAAACAAAGTTATATGCTTTCTTTGTAATTCTCAGGGCAATTGTCTTTAATGTATCAATATAAATGGGACTCTCTGTGTAATACAACATTTTTACACCCTTCATGTATGTGTATGTATATGTGTATGTGTGTGTGTGACTCTAGATAGATACATGTCGAACAATAAAAAGTAGCATAAATAAGGTGAAACATTTATAATGCTGAAAACACTGAACCTGGAAAAGATTGAAAAAGGAAAACAATTTGCTTTTCTGATTTTACAGTAAATCACCTATAAAAGAAGCTTATAATTTGTCTGAGTAGTGGTTGTTTTATGAGAATTTTTTTTAAGATAAGATGTACAGTTAGTGTTGGAGGTAGGGTTAGGGTTAGCATGCATTACTAAGGAGGGTTACTCTAATCCTGTCCCTGTCCCCAACCCTAACCCTACACCTTACTTAAGAAAGCACTTTCTATAACACAAGACAAACTCAGACAAACTAACACACCAACAAACACTGTCAAAATTATATATATAACCCTTACCTAACCACTACCTTAACCCTAACCCACACACACCCACACACACACACACACACACACACACACACACACACACACACACACACACACACACACACACACACACACACACACACACACACACACACACACACACACACACACACACACACACACACACGCGCACAAACTGAGACTAAACCCTTACCAGAACCTTAACACCCAAAAGCACAAACTCTTCCACCCCTTCCCAAAGTCCGCTTAATCGACAAAGCATATTTCGAGATTTTGAATATTTGAATATTTGACAATGTGACTGATGAACAATTAATCCTACCTCTTCCATTTATTGAACAATCTTCCATTCGATAAAATACAGGGGAACCATATATATAATATATATATATATATATATATATATATATATATATATATATATATATATATCTGTATCTATATATCTGTATCTATCTACACATACACACACACCCACACACACACACACACACACACACACACACACACACACACACACACACACACGTGTGTGTGTGTGTGTGTGTGTGTGTGTGTGTGTGTGTGTATTCATCCAGATCCTGGCCCTTTCCTTTTAACAACTATAAATAATAACCCCTCCCCTTTCTCTAGCTCAATTACCAACACTCACAACCTGTTTATTAAAACTATCAACGTACATAGAATTTACAATAAGATAACAGAATTTCAAGCCGGGCTTGCTCAATACTCACCAGATATTATAGGTATTATTGAAACATGGCTAAAGCCACAAATATTAGATACTGAAATTACCCACCTAATTATAATATCTTTTGTCATGACAGATCAAATAAGAAAGGCGGTGGTGTAGCCTTGATCTTCTGCAATTCCTTAACCATTATTTCCTATTCAAACATGTCCCAGCATTTGGAAATATTGAATTCCTTTTAGCATCACTGCAAATACACAAAACTAAACAACTATTTATAGCAGTAACCTATATTCCCCCCAGCCTCAATACACCCTTGCTTGAAGATTTCTTATCCTTGACTACCCATAATATATATCAAGAAACAATCATAAATGGTGATGCTAATATTAATTGGCAAAACCTAACTTTAAACACCCCTGATAACAGTATCAGTCTATATAAATACACTCAGCTTGTTACAAACCCTATTAGAATACAAAACAATCAACCAGAATCCACATTGGAATGAATCATTGTATCAGATGCTCATAAATACTCCAGTACTGGTACCCTCCCAAACATTCTGAGTGACCACCTACGTGTCTATATGTGTAGAAGCCATACATGAAACCCCACACTTATAGAACACCAAGAAACTTAACCAATTTCTCCCAAACAACACTAATAAATTCTCTTAAGGCCCAGAACTGGAACCCACTTAAAATACTACCCCGAGAAGAAGCTGTAATCTACTTTAATTTGGTCTTTATGGATACCCTAAATACTCTAGCCCCCATAAGGCATAAAATAACAAAATTCGATCACACACCTTGGCTTACAAAACCTACCAAACAAACTCTTATTTCTAGGGAACAGGTCTGGAAGGAATGGAGTAAAAACAAAAATCTAGAAAATGAAATTACCTTTAAACAACTTCGTAATACAGGAAAAAAAACTAATAAAAAGTGACAAAAAACATACTTTACACAACAACTATCCAACCAAAAAACAACCCCCCAAAATTTAGAAATCTGTCTCTTCTATCCTTAACCCAAGAACCATACATACTCCATCACCTTTCCCTGAAAAAACCCAAAACAAATAGCTCAAACTTTCAATTCTTACTTCATCGATAGCATCTTAAAACCTGTAAAAGAACCACCACCAGCAACAAATAGCTGTGCTAATAACAAGGATACTACCTCTAATCACTATCAGGATAAACCTTGCCATGATCCCTCACTCAGTAAAGCTAACACTACTAATCAACCAAAATGTTACAATTCTCACTACAACCAGTGCCAACCTCTCAAATTCTTAAACTTCTCTCTAAACTACAACCACGCTCCCCCCTCCGCTGATAACTTCCTCTCTGAATATTTGCAACTGAGTGCAGAAGCTATAGCATGCCCTATCACCATTCTAATTAACCAATCTATCTCTGAAGCCACAGTCCAACAAATCTGGAAAAAATCCATAATTACCCCATTACATAAAGGAAGCATT